>NC_088228.1:26392837-26650337 GCF_036934945.1 Oncorhynchus masou masou
ATAAAAGTTCTCAATTTGCTTTATAAGTAGTGCGTGATCCTAGGGTGGACACACATACATTCTAAGTGATTTCAATGGGTCTTTCTTGTTTTATACTGTTCAATTCAATTTCAACCCCAAAAAGGACATAATTGTCTGCACTGAGATCATTTCTACACTGCCACATAGGGCTACACGATATGGGCGGGCAACGAATCTGGGCCTTATTTTTAGCCAAATGTTGCAATTTGACTTGCAATCGCAAGCAAAACACTTGGGTTAACTGTTGGAATCATGGAAATAAAATGTATATTCTAATTATATAGTTAGAATATAATAGTGGGCACTTGTAATACAGTGCGGTTTGACATGATATTGAATGAAAATGCCAGGGAGGAGTTATTGTGACAGAGTAGGAAATAAAGTGTTGATTGGTGTTTCCTAGGGGACAATAATATTTGGCTACATTTAATGTTTTCTCTTAACTATTTCATGTCGCTAACATATCTTGCTTTGCGTTTACCTCTTTAATTTAGAAGATACTGTTGCACAAACAACATGCTAATTTAGGTCTACACCATCACTGGTATTATCAGGCTGTATAGCTAATTACGCTTTCTCTTAGTACATTTATTAGCTAACTAGTGATTAGCATTAGTGGCTAACAATCAGCGGCTAACAAGATTTAGGAACAACTTGCTAAGAAAAGACAAACTAGCTGTTTGCAGATGTAAAAAACACAAGCTAATAGTGTAACTATAGAACGTTAGTAGATTTATATTAAGAAGCAAAGTGACAATTGCATCGATGTCATCAACATTGTTGCATGTGTTACATAGACCATACAGACTGAACGCAAGTGTCTCGTGGTTGAGGAAAAACAAATGCGCTCCTTGAGTGGCAGGAGCCGAAGCCAGGGCTCGGTCTGTGTGGAGAGGGAGAGAGTGGAGAGAGATGACTCAAGTAGCGAAGTAAACTACAAAAATGGACGTTACACACTGCGTATCACATTTAACAAACCAAATATACAAATACCGTTATAGAAGATAAAGTAAAAACCCAAACCGGTCTGTGCATCAATACCGGTATATCGCAAAAAACGGTATACTGCCCTGCACTAGCACACACACACACACAAAGACCCCCAGCTTCATAATGAATTCGTTTTCCCCGCCCCACCCTGAATACCTACATACCTTTCATGACATCTGAATATGATCCAGTCAAATATGATTACCTGTGTATCTGGGCCTGTGTTTGTCTGTTCAAGGTGCAAATGCCTCCTAATGTGATGCAGTAGCTAACAGCTAAAGCTAGCAATCAATATTAGAGGTTGACCGATTAATCAGAATGGCTGATTAATTAGGGCCGATTTCAAGTTTTCATAACAATCGTAAATCGGTATTTTTGGACAACGATTTGGCCAATTTTTATTCATTTATTTAAATGTATTTTTTACACCTTTATTTAACTAGGCAAGTCAGTTAAGAACACATTCTTATTTTCAATGATGGCCTAGGAACAGTGGGTTAACTGCCTGTTCAGGGGCAGAACGACAGATTTTTTAACCTTGTCAGCTCTGTGATTCAATCTTGCAACCTTACAGTTAACTAGTCCAACTCTCTAACCACCTTCCTCTCATTCCACTCCACGTGGAGCCTGCCTGTTACGCGAATGCAGTAGAAGCCAAAGTAAGTTGCTAGCTAGCATTAAACTTATCTTATAAAAAACAATCAATCATAATCACTAGTTATAACTACACATGGTTGATGATATTACTAATTTATCTAGCGTGTCCTGCAATGCATATAAGTGATGCAACACTGGGGGATGATTTCACAAAAGCTCATTTGTGAAAAAAGCACAATTGTTGGACGACTGTACCTAACCATAAACACCAATGCCTTTCTTAAAATCAATACACGGAAGTATATATTTTTAAACCTGCATATTTAGCTAAATGAAATCCAGGTTAGCAGGCAATATTAACCAGGTGAAATTGTGTCACTTCTCTTGCGTTCATTGCACGCAGAGTCAGAGTATATGCAACAGTTTGGGCAGTCTGGCTCATTGCAAACTAATTTGTCAGAATTTTACGTAATTATGACATAACATTGAAGGTTGTGCAATGTAACAGCAATATTTAGATTTATGGATGCCACCCGTTAGATAATATACCGAACAGTTCCGCATTTCACTGAAAAAATAAACGTTTTGTTTTTGAAATTATAATTTCCGGATTTGAACATATTAATGACCAAAGGCTCGTATTTCTGTGTGTTATTATGTTATAATTAAGTCTATGATTTGATAGAGCAGTCTGACTGAGCGATGGTAGGCAGCAGCAGGCTCGTAAGCATTCATTCAAACAGCACTTTTGTGTGTTTTGCCAGCAGCTCTTCGCTGTGCTTCAAGCATTGCGCTGTTTATGACATCAAGCCTATCAACTCTCGAAATTAGGCTGGTGTAACCGATGTGAAATGGCTAGCTAGTTAGCGGGGTGCACGCTAATAGCGTTTCAAACGTCACTCGCTCTGAGACTTGGAGTAGTTGTTCCCCTTGCTCTGCATGGGTAACGCTGCTTCGAGGGTGGCTGTTGATGTGTTCCTGGTTCGAGCCCAGGTAGGAGCAAGGAGAGGAACGGAAGCTATACTGTTACACTGGCAATACTAAAGTGCCCATAAAAACATCCAATAGTCAAAGGTATATGAAATACAAATGGTATAGAGAGAAATAGTCCTATAAATACTATATTAACTACAACCTAAAACCTCTTACCTTGGAATATTGAAGTCTCACGTTAAAAGGAACCACCAGCTTTCATATGTTCCTTAACTTACCTCATTTGCACTCACTGTATATAGACTTTTTGTTTTATTTTGTTATACTGTATTATTGACTGTATGTTTTGTTTACTCCATGTGTAACTCTGTGTTGTTGTATGTGTCGAATTGCTACGCTTTATCTTGGTCAGGTCGCAGTTGCAAATGAGAACTTGTTCTCAACTAGCCTACCTGGTTAAATAAAGGTGAAATAAAAATGTTCTCATGTTCTGAGCAAGGAACTTAAACATTAGCTTTTTACATGGCACATATTGCACTTTTACTTTCTTCTCCAACACTTTGTTTTGCATTATTTTAACCAAATTGAACATGTTTCATTATTTATTTGAGGCTAAATGGATTTTTATTGATGTATTAAATTAAGTTAAGTGTTCATTCAGTATTGTTGTAATTGACATTATTACAAATAAAACACTTTTTTATTTTTTTTAAACGGCCAATTAATCGGTATCGGCTTTTTTGGGTCGTTATCGGCGTTGAAAAATCATAAATCGGTCGACCTCTAGTCAATATGATACATCTACAGTAATAAAATGTATTGCCCAGAGGAATGTGCTATAGCATGTATGTGTATAACAGTATTATATTAAGTTTTTGCTGTCTATTTCCCTGACCTCCCTGGCACTGATTCAGCATGCATGGATCAACAGCATAACATCTCAAGCAGGCCCTGAAAAGGACCAGGTGCTTATCAAACCACAGAAAATACTTTTCGGCACAAGTGCTGTATCATATTTGGAATGGATTCACATATTTCTAATGGAAACACATGGAATCAATATTATTTCACCACTTTATTTCAAATACAGTGTAATCATTATTTGGTTCTTAACAATGTACATTTGTCAGTGTTGACTGTATAGCTGGCTTACTCTAACTCTTGGGACACGTTTGGCTCCCTAGCTGTTGCTGTGGTGATGTAAGAAGCTGTGTTTAGCCAGTCGGTTCTGCTTGGCGGTGTGCTGGGTGGTGGGGTGCCCGGCCAGCTCCAGCCAGGTGTCTGGCGCTCATATTTACAGCCCTGTTCCCCACTCCCTCGCAGGGCAGGCAGACAGCCCACACAGCCTGGTTAGCAGCCTCAGCCTGGCTTCATGTCTAGATCACGGGTCATTGTTGGACCGGAGCGCCTGCCAATGCCTCCTAAACCTGGCGCTCCATTGTGGAAAAGCAGAAGGCTCTACCCACCTTTTCAAGGCCCGGGGAGGTGATATACATAGTGCTTCATAGAAATGCTAAGCAGTCGATAAAGGTCTACTGGCGTATTGATGCACGTGTCGATGTAGATTTGTCCTATGTGTATTTTTGATATACAGTACCAGTGAAAGGGTTGGGCACGCCGACTCATTCCAGGGTTTTTCTTTATTTTTGACTATTTTCTACATTGCATAATAATAGTGAAGACATCAAAACTATGAAATAACACATATGGAATCATGTAGTAACCAAAAAAGTGTTAAACAAATGAAAAGATATGTTATATTTTAGATTCCTCAAAGTCACCACCCTTTGCAACAACCTCTCCCTCAATGTGAGCAAGACAAAGGAGCTGATCGTGGACTATGGGGAAAGGAGGGCCGAACAGGCCCCCATTAACATCGACGGGCTGAAGTGGAGTGGATCGAGAGTTTCAAGTTCCTTGATATCCACATAGACACCTCCCCCCCTTTGTTGTGTATTATCTATGCATAGTCATCTAACAAATGACCTTGGCTAACCTGTACCCCTGCACATTGACTCAGTATCGGTACCCAAGTCGTCATATATATTTTTTAAATTATTTAGCATTTTGCTATTTGCCTCATGACTCCTGCATGCTTTGTTGACTACAAATTTTCTTTACCCAACCGTGGGACAGACTGTTTGTTTCCACACTCGGGACTCTGACTCTCTATTGGTAGCATGGACTCTTGGCCTCTCATCCTATTCTAACCACCTCTCGCCAGCTTTGTATTCATGTTACCTGATGAAATTGCTGTACAATATGATCTTGTTGCCATCTGATGCACATTCAGATGTCATAAATCAGCACTGCAGAGCTCTCCCTGTCCTCTGCCGTGCCTTGATTGTATTACTGTTGATGATATCCGGAATGTGAATGTACACCCTGGCCCATCTACTGTTGCTAGCCCCAATTCTGACTTGTGCTCTGACGTCTGCTTCACTGATTTCTGCTCTGGGTTTCTGCATGTTAACACTAGAAGCTTATTACCTAAAGTGGATAAATTGAAAGTGTGGGTTCACAGCGCCAATCCAGATGTGTTGGTCATTACTGAGACGTGGTTAAGGAAGAGTGTTTTGAATACTGATGTTAACATTTCTGGTTCTAACCTTTTTTGGCATGACAGAGCTTCCAAAGGTGGAGGAGTGGCATTCTTTACCAAGGATCACATTCAGTGCTCAGTTGTCTCCACCTAGTCTGTCCCCAAACAATTTGATTTGCTGGTTTGAAGTATTCAACTTTCAAATAGCTCTCTGTTGACTGTTGTGTTATCGTCCTCCATCAGCACCGGCCTGTACCCTATTTGCCTTATTCTCTCTCCTGGCCCCTTACACTAAGTCTGAATTTGTCCTGCTAGGTGACCTAAACTGGGACATGCTTAAACCACCTGACCAAGTCCTAAAGCAATGGGACTCCCTAAATATTTCTTAGATTTTTACGAATCCCACAAGGTATGACTCCAAATACCCAGAAAAGGCTACTCTTCTTGATGTTATCCTCACAAATAATCCTGATTAGGTATCAGTCTGGTGTTTTCTGTAATGACCTTGGTGATCACTGTTTTACAGCCTGTGTTCGTATTGGCTGCTCAGTGAAATTACTTGTCATGATTTGTCATAGACGCTTGCTAAAAAACTTTAATGATCAAGCCTTCCTTCATGAACTGGACTCTGTAAAATGGTATAGAATCAGCTTGATCCCCTCTGTCAAAGACAGACTTCTTTTTTTATAGTAAAAACAGGTCCAGCCACTGGTTCAATCGGGATCTTGCAGAGTTACTCCACCTCAAGAATTGCATTTAGCAAAAGGCTCAGCACACGCATACTCAGGCTGACTGGCTCTCGTTCAGGCAAATGATAAATAAGTGCACTCAGGCTATCCGGAAGGCCAAACTTAGTTACTTTAAGGGGCAGTTCTTTCTCTGTCGGTGTAACCCCAAGAAGTTCTGGAGAACGGTTCAAGACCTGGAGAATAAACCCTCCTCCTCACAGCTGCCCATGTCCCTTAAGGTTGATGTGGTTGTTACTGACAAGAAGCACATGGTTTTAATCACCACTTCAATAAGTCAGGATTCCTATTTGACTCAGCCATGCCTCCTTGCCCATCCAACAATTCCTCATCTCCCACCCCTTCTAATGCGTCTATGCCTGATGCTTCTCCCTCTTCTTCCCCTGCCCCGATACAAAGTTTCTCCCTGCAGGATGTCACTGAGTTCTAGGTGCTAGAGGAGCTCCTGAAACTTGACCCCAAAAAAAACATTTGGGTCAGATGGTTTAGACCCCTTCTCCTTTAAGGTTGCTGCCCCTATCATCGCCAAGCCTGTCTGACCTTTTTAACCTGTCTCTCCTTTCTGGGGAGCTTCCCATTGCTTGGAAGGCAGCCACGGTCCATCCTTTATTTAAAGGGGAGATCAAGCTGATCCTAACTGTTGTCAATAATAAAAACAAGTCAATAAAACTTGTCAATAATCAACTGACTGGCTTTCTTGATGTCTATAGTATTCTCTCTGGTATGCAATCTGGTTTCCGCTCAAGTTATGTGTTACTCAGTGTTACTGCAACCTTAAAGGTCCTCAATGATGTCACCATTGCCCTTTATTCTAAGCAATGTTGTGCTGCTATTTTTATTCACTTGGCCAAATCTTTTGGTACGGTAGACCATTCCATTCTTGTGGGCCGGCTAAGGAGTATTGGTGTCTGAGAGGTCTTTGGCCTGGTTTGCTAACTACCTCTCTCTCAAAGAGTGTAGTGTAGTTATAAAATCTGCTGTCTCGGCCACTGCCTGTCACCAAGGGAGTACCCCAAGGCTCAATCCTAGGCCGCACGCTCTTCTCAATTTACATCAACAACATTGCGCAGGCAGTAGGAAGCTTTCTCATCCATTTATATGCAGATGATAGTCTTACACTCAGACCCTTTCTCCTTTAAGGTTGCTTACACTAAATGCTCTACAACAAAGCTTTCTAAGTGTCCAAAAACTTTCTTTACCCTTAACCTTGTTCTGAACATTCCAAAACAAAGGTCATGTGGTTTGGTAAGAAGAATGCCCCTCTCCCCACAGGTGTGATTACTACCTCTGAGGGTTTAGAGCTTGAGGCAGTCACCTCGTACAAGTAATGCGAATAAGCCAATAGTCAGGGGTAGTCTACATTGTCTAATTCGCTGTATGGTAATAATAATACATTTTTATTTTATAAAGTGGTTTCTTGCATTATACAATACAATGCAATTTACAGTCACCTATTTGGCCCATGGTGGAACAGACCACGTAACAAACCATTAATGAATTTCAAACCTTCATAATGTTAAAAAGTTTTTAAAAGTATCATGCAATGTTGACCTGCATTGAACACCACATATAAGCTTATCATTGGTTTTGTTGGTAGGTCTATATTATGCTCAAATAGCCACAATAGGCTATTGGCTACTGTCTAAAACTGTAAGAGTACAGCCTCATTGTGTTGCAACGGTCTCTGTATGTCTGGCAGGCAGACAGGGCCTGTTCCGCTTCCAACAGAAGGTGATGGCACCTGGCTCTGCTTCGGTGCATTCCTCTGTCCTAATACCTAATATCTATCTTTAAGGTTTCTGCTTTTTTACAGTAGCCCACCTGAGCCGGCCTGGCTGACTGGCTCCTTCCTGCCTATGGTTTGGAGATTCTTTGTTTCTGACCTGCAACTGAACACCTTGTCTGCCCTACATTTTCAGAAGAACGAGCACATGTTAATAATAACAAGCACAGACCATAGACAATATGAATAACACTCAAACTCTGTTAGTCGAATAAAATGAATGCAGAATAGAATGGTGTGTGAATTGTGATGCCCAGTAGAAGACCTATTGGCAGCAGGCATTGTAGGTGTACTAAGTATGAAACAAATGAAAGTATATCAATCTAGTTCATTGAGCTAATTTGATAGACATAGTTTGATTACACTATGACTGGACAGATCCATGTGGCAGCCAGGCATAGCATTAAGTCATCAAGTCCCGTTATCAGCCTAGTTCTCGTAGGCTCTAATAGTGTATTAGGGCATAGCAGCGTAGACTATTTGTTCAGTGGGAGTAAAACCCTGACTGCCAGGCTCCGTTACCTGAAGCACAGGCATGTGAAGTCGGGGCAGAAATTCTACATGGAGGCAACAACAACGCGGCAGTTCACGGCTTAGGGAACACATTCATCACGCCTGGGCTGTCACACACAGTGGGCATGACTTGCCGGTCAGAGAGCAACACTACTGGGGAGGGTGTGTGGAGAGGCATGTGTGTGTGTGTGTGTGTGTGTGTGTGTGTGTGTGTGTGTGTGTGTGTGTGTGTGTGTGTGTGTGTGTGTGTGTGTGTGTGTGTGTGTGTGTGTGTGTGTGTGAGACAATAATAGTGTCAAGCTCTCTGTCTATCTTTATGTGTGTGTGTCTGTGGGTCATGGTGTCAATCTCTGCTGTGCATGTGGTAAGAACGCTGGGGCGTGAGGGTGAGAACTGTGTAATGGTGTGAGGTCGCTGAGGCCTCGGGCCTGCTCTGCTCTCTTGGGTGATAACTGGAGTTTACAGGAGAGAGCCGGACACTGCACCTGGGGTATATGGCTTGTTTATGGGGGTCACTGGCAGGAATTTGGACTGGTAGTATGAACCGGAGGGTAAGGTGTTCGGTCCAAATCTGTGACAGCTCAACCTCAGACCCTTTTGACCCTCCACACCCACCATCCACCATAGATATGACTAACAGTCTGTTCCTGTGGCCCAGGCCTGTAGATTTAGGGTGGGGTATCCATTCAAGTGTTCTGATGAGTAAGACATATATCCTCGTTGCGTTTTAGTGCCCACTGGGCTTGTCTATTCAGTTCTGCTTCATGTATTTGACAGCACATACCAGAATGCCTGGACTGGTACTGTTATCATGTCACCAAGATATTTCAGGCTGTTCCAAACAAAAGGTGCTGGATATAAGTCAAGTCTGAATGTTTAGACTGGCAGGGATGAAAACACACCTCTGAGACAGAACAGTGCCAGGTCTCTCTCTCTCAATGCCAGGAGACAGTCGTATTCTTCTGACATGTTCTCAGTCATCATTTTTTCTCTATGGACGCTCTCCTTTTGTATTTGATTAATTATTAGTAGAGTCAGGCATGAATGAAGGGGAGAGAGACAGAGGAGAAATGCAGTGTTGAAGAATGCCGGTTGGGCTGGGATTCGATCCTACACATGCAGGAAGACCATGTATGTGCTGGAGTTAGCAGCCTTAACCATTCAACCATCATAGTCATTCTGAAGGGCTGGGTTGTGAGGTTTAGTCGTGGTTTTAATGTCAAGAGCCAGAAGGGGTTGAACTTGGTTGGCTTTTATTCTATATGGTGTAATGTTTTATACCTGGACTGGAATTAAGAATGTCGAGGAAAAGAGAGAACACTTTTTCTTTCTGATTAGATCATTTTGTGGTTTTGTGGGACTTTGGCGAGGTTTAATGGGCAGTTACTAGAGAATCAGTTTGTGGCGTCTTTTCCAAATGTCTCTCGTTGTTTATCGGTTTGGTGTCTGTTTTCTGTGTGAGCTGCATTCCTCTGGCCAAGGAGATTGTCACTGCTGTGTGTCACTTGTCAAATCAAATTTCAAATCAAATTGTATTTGTCACATGCTTTGTATAAAACAGGTGAAATGCTTACTTACGGGTCCTTCCCAACAATGCAGAGAGAAAGAAATAGAAATAATAGAAAAGTAACAACAATAAAACTAATAATAGGTACATAATGAGTAACAATAACTTGGCTATATACAAAAGGTACCCTAATATGAAAATAGGCCACTGTCACTTTCTATTGCGAATGCTGTTTCTTCCAAGCTGCATCTGCATGCCAATCATTTGATCTCAATCAGTTGGATAGAGGGGGAGGGGGGAGGGTGGAGGAGAGGGGTGGCCGAGACGTGCCGACTGGCATGTGGGCCAGTCTCAGATTCCTGCCATGCCGTCACATTTCTCCCTCCTCTACCCCCATGTCCCCACGCCAGGGCATGCCATTGCTTTCAGGAACCTGTCCATGACAAAAATAATGTCAAAGACTCCAGCCACCCAAGTCATAGACTGTTCTCTCTGCTACCGCACGGCAAGTCTGGAACCAACAGGACCCTGAACAGCTTCTATCCCCAAGCTACTGTATTAGACTGCTAAATAGTTAGTCCTATCTGAACTGACCCTTTTTGAACAAACATTTTTTGTCATCACATACGCTGCTGCTGCTACTGTAGGTCACTTTATTCCTAGTTATTTTTTATTTATTTAACTAGGACAGTCTGTTAAGAACAAAAAGTTATTTTCAATGACAGCCTAGGAACAGTGGGTTAACTGCCTTATTCAGGGGCAGAAGGAGAGATTTTTACCTTCTCGGCTCAGGGATTCGGTCACGCAACCTTTCAGTTACTGGCACAACGCTCTAACCACTAGGCTACCTGCCACCTGGTTATATGTAGTTATCTACCTCAATTACCTCATATGCCTGCATATTGACTCCCTACTGGTACCTAGGTAGGCCTTTGTTGTTTTAGGGTATTAAAAATTGAAACGTTTATTTGAGCCAATGTGTTTAGGCATAGGCAGATGTTGCATTTGGAGGATGCATTTTATTCAAATGTTTTCAATTGGCTACTTGTCGGGACATACTTGATGATATCATTAAAAAAAATAACTCCGGCCCCCCAAGAAAATAGCACCATACTACTGAATGGGTTTTTTTGGGCGCCGGAGCTCTTTTTTATTTCTTATGACATCATCAAAACGCATCCTCCAAATGCAATGTCTGCCGATGCCTAAACATTTTGGCTCAAATAAACGTTTCCATTTTTAAAACCCTCAAACACCATCACTATCATTGGTGAATGATAATCCTTCCAAGCGGCGCCTACATGCCAACCATTTGATCTCAATCAGTTTCATGATGATATGCATTTTGATCTTCATGAATGATGTAAGTAACCTACTGTATTTTCCACATATTTTGCCTAGTGGCGCGGACTTTTGAGATTTGGCGCATGAGAAAAAAAAGGTTAATTCATTCTAAAATGTACAAGATTAAATTACGTAATTTTGGTCTAACAGTAATGTTATACCATGCTATTATATTCGGTTTGTTATGTAGAATAACAATCATTAAATGATGTTGCGAGACATTGATTCAGCTTTGATCTAAACTTTATTAAACAAGCATCATTGCATTCTAAGAAGTTGCGGGAGGCTCACTCCACTGCACTACTGCAGCGCAACACCCATAATCCAATCCCAAAGCGTGTGAACTAACATTTCCCCGCTCCTCAGCAGTTCAAGTCCCATTCACAGGGTCTATTGATAGTAACCTCTGCTCTCAGCCCAAACTTTTTCTTGTTTCTGTTTTTAGGTCTGACGGTCTGCAGCCTACATTTTGTTTGTGTGTACAGGTTATCATGTTTTAGTTTCCTATGCATCCTGTAGCATAGTGGGTGGAAGTGTTCTCTGATTAGCTTTGAGATCCACGATATATGGAGGTCAGAACAGGGCATTTGCCAACAGGGTTAAGACATGAGCTGTAAGATTTCTCACAAATCATTGTCTTCAAGAATTCCACGCATTCCTTTTTTCTTCTGTGCTCAAATCTTGGCGCACTTATCTACGTAGGCTACTTGTTGAAAGCAGAGTTTCTGACCAGCACTTGGGAGCGTTCTTCTGTAATGGCTTTAGTGTGTTGACGAGTCTCCGACACCTCGGCCAAGCATTTGGCTAGGCTTTGATATCTTTGTTAGCATATTGTAGCTCTGTTTCATGCAAAGAGAGAGGAGGGGAGACGGAGAACTTGAATGCCAATCACAAAAGCCTGCTGGGGTTTTGAAGGCTCGATAGGAACCTTGACTAGTGTGGACCTGCCTTTATCCTTTTCAACTCTGTGTTGCACACTGTAAGAACTACTTTAGAGTTACTATGTTCGATGTGCATGCAGTGTATTTAGGTTTGAAAAGGAGACTGGTATATAAAGCAATGTCATCGAATAAGGCAAGGAAAAACATTCAATATCAAGGA
Organism: Oncorhynchus masou masou; assembly: GCF_036934945.1. Lineage (NCBI taxonomy): Eukaryota > Metazoa > Chordata > Actinopteri > Salmoniformes > Salmonidae > Oncorhynchus > Oncorhynchus masou. The sequence continues at coordinate 26,404,915 of NC_088228.1, forward strand.
AGGGTACTGCAAGGACTCCGTGATATACGTTTGAAAGTTTGTGGAAATATATCAACTTTTTTTTCCAATCAATGCACAACAACCGAGTATCACAACCGCAATGACCATTCATTCACAAGAACACCATTTTGTCCAATACAGTAATCAAAACTAGTGATGCACCGATATGACATTTTTGGCTGATACCGATATTCAATATTTTTCTTGCCCCCCCCCCCCCCCATTTTTTAAATATTTTTTATACCGATAAACAATATTAAAATGTTTAGCAGCCTTTAAGAGTTCTAGTACAGTTAAATAGTTAACACACACACACATGGATGCAGTGGTCTAAGGCACTGCATCTCAGTGCAAGAGGTGTCACTACAGTCCCTGGTTCGAATCCAGGCTGTATCACATCCGGCCGTGATTGCGAGTTCCATAGTGTGGTCCACAATTGGCCCAGCGTCATCCGGGGTAGGCCATCATTGTAAAACGGGTCCTGTGTGGCTCAGTCGGTAGAGCATGGCGCTTGCAACGCCAAGCGTCGTGGGTTCGATTCCCGCTGGGACCACCCATATGTAAAAAAGTAGTGGCCCCAGCCGACTTGTAAGTCGCTTTGGACAAAAGCGTCTGCTAAATGGGATATATATATATTTTAACCCATACAATTAATGTAAAAAGTTAGGGACTGTCATAAATAACATGGGCTACACATTACATACTACACCTACAAAAGGCAGACAGTTTTAAAGCAGGACCCTTTTTTTGTTAATTTAAAGATACAGTTTTCATGCAGTATGTAAAGCTAATGTTTGCATACTCTTTTCCATTTCTCACTCATGGTTTAGGATCTCTGCCAATAATAAAATCTTTTGGAAATAATTTAATCTTAAAGCCTTAAAATTAAATCACCTATGTAGGTGACTTTGAGCCGGTTCTGGACTGGTTCCGACCAACATTTTTGTGTTTTCCCGAGTGCTCTGTGAATGGCGCAACATCAATTATTGTGGACTCCGTGACGGCTCTGGTTGTCCCGCTTCACATGCCATCCTCACCTATTATCTGACATGCAGTATGGGAAATATAACACCTCATTTGCATAGAGAGCGACACATCACATTTTGTGGCCTATCCAGACAAAGGATCAAACTTCCCTTGTTGTGAACCTCGCAGCTCCGCTTACAATATGGCATATCAAATCAAATGTAATATGTCACATGCACCAAATACAACAAGTGTATCACCTTACAGTGAAATGCTTACTTACGAGCCCCTAAACGACAGTGCAGTTAAAACAATTATGGATAAAATTAACAAGTAATTAAAGAGGAGCAGTAAAAAATAAGACCGAATCAATGTGCGGGGAGGTACAGCTTAGTCGAGGTAATTTGTACATGTAGGTAGGGGTGAAGTTACAATGCATAGATAATAAACAGCGAGTAGCAGCAGTATACAAAACTAATGGGGGGGGGTGGGTGTCAATGTAAATAGTCCGGTGGCCATTTGATTAATTGCTCAGCAGTCTTAAGGCTTGGGGATAGAAGCTGTTAAGGAGCCTTTTGGTCTTAGACTTGGCTCTCTGGTACCGGTTGCCATGCGGTAGCAGAGAAAGAAATCTATGACTTGGGTGATTGGAGTCTCTGACAATTTGTTGGACTTTCCTCTGACACTGCCTATTATATAGGTCCTGGATCGCAGGAAGCTTGGCGCTACCTCTGTAGCGCTTAACGGTCAGATGCCGAGCAGTTGCCATACCAGGCGGTGATGCAACCGATCAGGAGGCTCTTGATGGTGCAGCTGTAGAAGTTTTTGAGGATCTGGGGACCCATGCCAAATATTTTCAGTCTCCTGAGGGGAAAAATGTGTTGTTGTGCCCTCTTCGACTGTCTTGGTGTGTTTGGACCATGATCGTTTGTTGGTGATGTGGACACCTAGGAACTTGAAACTCTCGACCCGCTCCACTATAGCCCCATCGAAGTTAATGGGGGCCTGTTCGGACGGCTTTTCCTGTAGTCCACGATCGGGCTCCTTCGTCTTGCTCACATTGAGGGAGAGGTTGTTGTCCTGGCACCACACTGCCAGATCTCTGACCTCCTCCCTATAGGCTGTCTCATCGTTGTCGGTGATCAGGCCTACCACTGTTGTGTTGTCAGCAAACTTAATGATGGTGTTGGAGTCGTGTTTGGCCTCACAGTTGTTGGTGAACAAGGAGTAGAGGAGGGGACTAAGTACACACCCCTGAGGGGCCCAAGTGTTGAGGATCAGAGTGGCAGACGTGTTGTTGCCTACCCGTACCACCTGGAGGCGGCCCGTCAGGAAGTCCAGGATCCAGTTGCAGAGGGAGGTGTTTAGTCCCAGGGTCCTTAGCTTAGTGATGTGCTTCATGGGCACTATGGTGTTGAACGCTGAGCTGTAGTCAATGAACAGCATTCTCACATAGGTGTTCCTTTTGTCCAGGTGGGAAAGGGCAGTGTGGAGTGCGATTGAGATTGCATCATCTGTGGATCTTTTGGGGCGGTATGCGAATTGGAGAGGGTCTAGGGCATCCGGCAGAATGCTGTTGATGTGAGCCATGACCAGCCTTTCAAAGCACTTCATGGCTATCGACATGAGTGCTACAGGGCGGTAATAATTTACACGTCCTGGTAATCCATTTGGCCCCGTGGCTTTGTGAATGTTGAGGTCTTGCTCACATTGGCTACCAAGAGCGTTATCACACTGTCGTCCAGAACAACTGGTGCTCTCATGCATCAGTGTTGCTTGCCTCGAAGTGAGCATAAACAGCATTTAGCTCGTCTGATAGGTTCGCATCACTGGGCATCTCGCGTCTGGGTTTCCCTTTGTAGTCCGTAATAGTTTTCAAGCCCTGCCTCATCCGACGAGCGTCAGAGCCGGTGTAGTATGATTCAATCTTAATCCTGTATTGACGCTTTGCTTGTTTTTATGGTTCGTCTGAGGGCATAGCGCGATTTCGTATAAGTGTCCGGATTAGTGTCCCTTCCTTGAAAGCGGTAGCTCTAGCCTTTAGCTCAATACGGATGTTGACTGTATTCCATGGCATCTGGTTGGGATATGTATGTACGGTCACTGTGGGGACGACGGCGTCGATGCACTTATTGATGAAGCCGGTGACTGAGGTGCTATACTCCTCAATGCTATCGGATGAATCCCGGTACATATTCCAGTCTGTGCTAGCAAAACAGTCCTGTAGTGTAGCATCCGCGTCATCTGACCACTTCCATATTGAGCGAGTCACTGATACTTCCTGCTTTAGTTTTTGCTTGTAAGCAGGAATCATGAGGATATAATTATTGTCAGATTTATCAAATGGAGGGTGGGGGAGAGCTTTGTATGCATCTCTGTGTGGAGTTAAGGTGGTCTAGAGTTTTTTTCCCCCCTCTTGTTGCACATGTTACGTGCTTGTAGAAATTAGGTAAGTTTGCCTGCATTAAAGTGCCCGGCCACTTGGCGCGTCATTTCTGGATGAGCATTTTCTTGTTTGCTTATGGCTTTTTTGAGTTGGTTGAGGGGAGTCTTAGTACCAGCATCGGTCTGTGGTATACAGATGAGAACTCTCTTGGTAGATAGTGTGGTCTACAGCGTATCTTAAGGTACTCTACCTCAGGCGAGCAATACCTCGAAGACTTCTTTAATATTAGACATCACGCACCAGTTGTTATTGACAAATAGACACACAACTCCACCCCTAGTCTTACCAGACTCTGTTCTGCTGGTGCATGGAAAATCCCGCAAACTCTATAATATCCGTGTTGTCGTTCAGCCATGACTCGGTGGAATATAATTTGTACTGTGTACTTCAGCTTGTGTCCTCAAATGTGACTACACATTAGTGTAGAAAAGTTATATTTTAATCTTTCTGGCAGTGTAAGCATTACTAGGTAATGTTTATGGCCCTCTCATGATAAATAATTACATCGGGGTATGCCTATTTTGGCAGAAATCTACATTTTGATATTACATTTAATAAATCACAGAAGTGGGGGTGGGGGTGGTCAGGTGTGTTTGTTTACACTGCGATTGTCACGTGCTGTGTGGTCTGATGTCGTAAGTTCTAATTCCAAACTGGGCAAAGGCAATGTCAACCACCACAAAGACCGCTTTGACTGTTGAAAAAAGCAACTTTTAATTCTATTCAATCGAACTGAAGCAACCCGCTCTTGAGACCTGATGATGATGATGAGATAGGAACATTGAGTGTGGAAACATAGCCGTGAGGGCCTTAGAGATAGGGTAGTGTACACTGGGGGAAGGATAAGTCGTCTTCATCATCAGGTGCTCTTGTGTAGCCTGTGTTGTCTGATGGTAGAGATATCGTTTCGGATGGCCGGGAGGGTGGGTGTCTCAGAAGCACCTGCAGCAGTTTCATCCACTCCACACAGGTCTTGTTGAGCCTTTGTTAAATCCGACTATTTTACTGTACCATACATACTACACTGAACAAAAATATCAACGCAACATGCAAAGTGTTGGTCCCATTTTTCACGAGCTAAAATAAAATATCCCAGAAATGTTCCATATGCACAAAAAGCTTATTTCTCTCAAATTTTGTGCACAAATTTGTTTACATCCCTGTTAGTGAGCATTTTGCCTTTGCCAAGATGATCCATCCACCTGACAGGTGTGGCATTTAAATATGCTGATTAAACAGCATGATCATTACACAGGTGCTCCTTGTGCTGGGGACTATAAAAGGCCACTCTAAAATGTGCAGTTTTGTCACACAACACAATGTCACAGATGTCTCAAGTTTTGAGGGAGCGTGCAATTGGCATGCTGACTACAGGAATGTCCACCAGAGCTGTTGCCAGAGGATTTAATGTTCATTTCTCTACCATAAGCCGCCTCCAGCGTCATTTTAGAGAATTTAGCAGTATTTCCAACGGCCTCACAATCATAGACCACGTGTAACCACGCGAGCCCAGGACCTCCACATCCGGATTCTTTATCTATGGGATTGTCTGAGACCAGCCACCCTTGACAGCTGAAGAAACTGTGGGTTTCCACAAAGAATTTCTGCACAAAATAACCAGTCATAAACCGTCTCAGGGAAGCCAATCTGCATGCTCGTCATCCTCATCTGCAGTTTGGCGTCGTAAACCGACTTCAGTGAGCAAATGCTCACCTTTCATCGCCACTGGCTAGAGAAATGTGCTCTTCACGGATGAATCCCGGTTTGAACTGTACTGGGCAGATGGCAGACAGCGTGTATGGTGTTGTGTGGGTGAGCAGTTTGCTGATGTTAATGTTGTAAACAGAGTCCCCCATGGTGGCAGTGGGGTTATGGTATGGGCAGGCATAAGCTACGGACAATGAACACAATTGCATTTTGTCAATAGAAATTTGAATACACAAAGATACCGTGATGAGTTCCTGAGGCCTGTTGTCGTGTCATTCATCCGCAGCCGTCACCTCAATGTTTCATTATGATAATGCACAATCCCATGTCGCAAGGATCTGTACACAATTCCTGGAAGCTGAACATTTCCCAGTTCTTCCATGGCCTGCATACTCACCAGACATGTCACCCATTGAACATGTTTGGGATGCTCTGGATTGGTGTGTACGACAGCACGTTCCAATTCCGGCCAATATCCATTGTTGCATTTTGCATCTTTTTTATTTTTGCCGGAGGTACAGTAGAGTACATTATTGTTGTTGACGTGATTGTGCTCCGGCCTTCACGTAAAAGGAAATGGAGTATTGTCTGTGGCTGAGGCTCAGCCTTCTGCCAGGTCTGAGCTGTGGTTAGTGGACTAAGGCCCTGGAAACCACAGCGTTTTGAACCAACCACATCTAATGCCAGAATCCATTAACAATATGGTTGTTTGTAGCCCTCTGTTTCACACTAATCTGTTCTTTGTGCTAATATTGTTTTCAGCTCTTCCATGTGGCCTACATCCTCATCAAGTTTGCCAACGCCCCTCGACCTGACCTATGGGTCCTGGAGCGCTCCCTGGACCATGGGAAAACGTATGCTCCATGGCAGTACTTTGCTCGTAAGTATGACTGTTTTATTTTCCCATTCACACGTCTGTTGTGCTGGTGCTTCTCAAGGCACTTGGTTGGGTCTGGTAGTCAGCTTTTGCAGGACTTGAAAACTGTTGAAACAGTTGAAAACTGTGCTGATATTAGAGTTAACCTGTCGTCCGGTACACGTCGAGATTGTGTTGCTGCTTAATGCAGCCTAGAGGGAATTGACAAACATTATAGATTGTGATAAAATACCTTCGATGTGAAAAGGATTTGTGAAGTCCAATGACATACTGTAATCCTAATACTTACCATAAGTGCAAAGAGCTTGGTTTATAAGTGACTTATGATCCAGTCAGTAGGCCTGCCCTCTCCAATATACTGTGCCTCCCCATAGACCAGCCTGCTCTTAAAGTGAAGACATGCTCAGTCCCTGTGAGGCACCTTTCCAGCAGAAACAGCTGTGCCTTAGATCTCCTTTTGAATTTCAGTTGAGGCTTTTCTTTGTCTTCTCCTAAATCTCTCGGTCTCTCGATCTACCTCTCTTGAACTCTCTTGATCTCTCAATTTCTCTCTCTTAATGTGTCTCTGGAACATGTATACATTCCTGGCTCTCAATATTTTATGGTCTTTGATTCTTGGTATTCAGTATATTAATTTTCAAACAAATGGCACCAATATTTTTTACTTTTCCGGGTATAACTAAGTCAGTGGTTTGTAAATACTGCTCAATGTCAAAGAGGGATAAACCGGATTGCATGTATTATACACTACCGTTCAAAGGTTTGGGGTCACTTAGAAAAGCATACTTTGTTGTCCATTAAAATAACATAAAATTAATCAGAAATACAGTGTAGACATTGTTAATGTAGTAAATGACCATAGTAGCTGGAAAAGGCAGATTTTTTAAATGGAATATCTACATAGGAGTACAGAGGCCCATAATCAGCAACCATCACTCCTGTGTTCCAATGGCACATTGTGTTAGCTAATCCAAGTTTAGCATTTTAAAAGGCTAATTCATCATTAGAACACCCTTTTGCAACTATGTTAGCACAGCTGAAAACTGTTGTCCTGATTTAAGAGGCAATAAAACTGGCCGTAAGACTAGTTGAGTATCTGGAGCATCCGCATTTGTGGGTTCGATTACAGGCTCAAAATGGCCAGAAACAAAGTACTTTCGTCTGAAACTCGTCAGACTATTCTTGTTCTGAGAAATGAGGGCTATTCCATGTGAGAAATTGGCAAGAAACTGATGATCTCGTACAGCGCTGTGTACTACTCCCTTCACAGAACAGCACAAACTGGCTCTAACCAGAATAGAAAGAGGAGTGGGAGGCCCTGGTGCACAACTGAGCAAGAGGACAAGTACATTAGAGTGTCTAGTTTGAAAAACAGATGCCTCACAAGTCCTAAACTGGCAGCTTCATTTAATAGTACCTGCAAAACACCAGTCTCAACGTCAACAGTGAAGAGGCGACTCCAGGATGCTAGGCTTCTAGACAGAGTTGCAAAGAAAAATCCATATCCCAGACTGGCCAGTAAAAAGAAAAGATTAAGATGGGCAAAAGAACACAGACACTGGAGAGAGGAAGAAGAAGTTTGAGGGGTTCGGATCACAAAGAAGAACATTAGTTAGACGCAGAAAAAATTAAAAGATGCTGGAGGAGTGCTTGATGCCATCTGTCAAGCATGGTGAAGGCAATGTGATGGTCTGGGGGTGCTTTGGTGGGGGTAAAGTGGGAGATTTGAACAAGGTAAAAGGAATCTTGAAGAAGGAAGGCTATCACTCCATTTTGCAACACCATGCCATACCCTGTGGACGGCACTTAATTGGAGCCAATTTCCTCCCACAACAGGACAATAACCCAAAGTACAGCTCCAAACTATGCAAGAACTATTTAGGGAAGAAGCAGTCAGCTGGTATTTTGTCTATAATAGAGTGGCCAGCGCAGTCACCAGATCCCAACTCTATTGAGCTGTTGTGGGAGCAGCTTGACCGTATGGTACATAAGAAGTGCCCATCAAGCCAATCCAACTTGTGGGAGGTGCTTCAGGAAGCACGGAGTGAAATCTCTTCAGATTACCTCAACACATTGACAACAAGAATGCCAAAGGTCTGCAAGGCTGTAATTTCTGCAAAGGGAGGATTTTTTGACGAAAAGAAAAGTTTAGAGGACACGATTATTATTTCATTATTTATAACCTTGTTCACGTCTTGACTATATGTCCTATTCATTTTGCAACTCATCTCGTGTATGTTTTCATGGAAAACAAGGACATTTCTAAGTGACCCCAAACTTTTGAACAGTGGTGTGTATATTATGCTTGAGGTCGTCATGCAGTTTCCACACCAAGTTGTTGCTGTCTTGTCGATAAAGGAGATCAGATTGTCTTATCAGTGGACAGGGTGGGAATAGGTCAGATAACCTAGTATCCACATGTGGAAATCAGCAGTCAGTAGAAGCTTGTAAAGGATGCTTAAACAATTGTTTTGCCAAATCTGATTTTGAAAAGAGGTTACTGTACTTACCATGACAGCAAGGTTGGGAGACGCCTCTGTAGCCACATGCATCGATAGGGCACAGGTTCAAATTGTGATTTACTGAGACATGTGATCAGGGTAAAAGAGGACACCAAGACATTGATGAAGCATTGTTATGTACTGCTACAACAGAGCGCTACAAAGGGCCAGGGGGCTACACTAAAGGCAATAATCAGAAGAATTTTAATGATGTCTCTTAGAAACATAGCTTTACGGTTGGCCCCTTATAAAGTGGTTGACATGTCATTCTGTTTGTTCTTTTCAGATTCTAAAAGGGAGTGCATTGAGAGGTTTGGCAAAGAACCAAATGGACGCGTAGTCCGAGATGATGACCAGATCTGCACCACAGAGTACTCTAAGATCGTTCCATTGGAGAACGGGGAGGTGAGAAACTCACTGAATGGGAACATAAGGTTGTCACAATGTTGAATCCTGTAAAATGTGCCAAAAGACTACTACTTCTACAGAGTGATGGTGACATTTGTGTCTGAGTAATGTTGTTGTTGTCCAGATTGTGGTGTCCCTGGTCAACGGTCGCCCGGGCTCTAAGAACTTCACCTATTCTCCAGTGCTGAGAGATTTCACCAAGGCCACCAACATCCGCCTGCACTTCCTCAGGACCAGCACTCTGTTGGGGCACCTAATTACCAAGGCCCAGAGGGACCCCACTGTCACACGCAGGGTGAGTCACACAAAGGGCACCCAATTCAGTTAATTTCATTACAGTTCAGGTCAGTTCAATTCAATTTACTTCAACTTTATCACCCCCCTCAGCGGCAACCAGGAATGCATCATCAACAGAGCACAAACCCACAATGACATGGTCTCACACCAACCTGTTCTGTTTAGCCTACCTTCTGCCTCATTGCCAAATGTGACAAGATGTAGCCCCTCTCAGCACCTTTCTGCTGACACAAACACACTGACCTGATTTCTCTCTCGCTGCACATTCCTTCCTCCTGGTCGGGGCTCCCTGCCAGAGGTGTCTGTCCAGTCTTCACCAGGGTAATTCCCTCCACACACAGAGAGAGAATGTGAAGACTGGTCCAGACAGCTCCCTGGTGCTGCAGGAACACGCTTCCAGTAACACAGCCCAGTGTGGGACGACACACACACACACACGCGAAGACAGACAGGCGCACACACACACGTTTTTAGAGCAAGTGTGTACAGTTAGGGTGTATATGAATCAAAAGGAACATGTTTATGCTCTCAGAGCAGTGCCCCAGAAGAAGACTAGGGTCCTGTAGAAGCTGGCTGAAACAGTGGGGAAGGGGGGATACCTAGTCAGTTGCACAACTGAATGCATTCAACTGAAATGTGTCTTCTGCATTTAACCCAACCCCTCTGAACCAGAGACGTGCAGGGCGTTGCTTTAATCAATATCCACGTCATCGCCCAGGGAACCGTTCTTGTTAAGGGTTAACTGCCTTGCTCAATCTGCCTTGCAGATTCTTCCACCTTGCCGGCTCGGGGATTCGAACCAGCGATCTTTTGGTTACTGGCCCAATGCTCTTAACCGATAGACTGCGTGCCACCATATACTGTAGGCTACCTGCAGTTGATATACCGTATAAGATAGGCACACCTGTGTAACTCCAGCTTCAATTATGCTAGTTAGTGTCTGTGGCCTAGGCTCTGACTCAAACCTAAGAACCCAATGTAACTCACCTCGGCTGCATTGGCAGACAATGACTGGGTTTGTTTCGGTGAGGTTGATATGAGGTGTTTCGGATAGAGCAGATGGTTGTTGGTCTTGCTACAGTGTTCTGACGGTGTTGTTCCCTCTGCGTTGTTGACAGTATTACTACAGCATCAAAGACATCAGTGTCGGGGGACGTTGCGTTTGTCACGGCCATGCGGAGGTGTGTGGGGGGAGTAACCAAGGCAAACCCAATCGGTGAGTAGTTTACTGCTTTCATACTTGTTTTTACCTGCTTTAATGCTTCCCTACTTGTTTTTACCTGCTTTAATGCTTTCATACTTGTTTTTACCTGCTTCTTTGTTTACTGTTTCATTCTCCAGAAACATATTCTTGTCTGGTTGTTTATACTTACAGTTGAATCCGTTATCTTTCATTCATTCATACTGTAGCCAATTGGACATGGGCTTTAATTATGTGTGTACAAGTTCCCCAAAACAAACAGAGGATTCATTGAGTAGTTCAGTATGACAAATTATGACTTTAGTTTATTCGTCATTTACAGTGGTGAATGGATGTGCTGTGGTTACCGGGTTGTAAAGCATATGGGGGATGAGGTTAACTGAGAAAAAAGTGTTGTTTGAACTTAAGAGCACAGTGATAGCGTCTGTGTCTGAGGTTGAAAGGATAGCTCTAGATTTGATAGAAAGGAAATGACTTCATCTGTTTGTTTCCTGGCATTGCCATTGTGAAAGGCACCATGTTATTTTAGTTATCCTGATTAGTAGTGATTGTGATTGTGATGTAAACCATTGGCAAGAGGCCAAGATGATGTCCTTATAGAGTTGATGTATTCTATGGGCATTGAAAAAACAATAAGGGTCGATGACGTCATACTACAGTTTGACAGTGAATGATTGATTTAACCATAGTGGCTTCATTCACTTTGGAAGGGACTTTACTGTTTAACACCTTGCATCAAGGTCCATTTGAAATGGATCTAGGTATGTTTTTGAGTCTTGAGTGAGCAGTCACACGATGCTTCTTATTGATGATATACTGTAGGCTACACCCTTTCTTCAATTGAAAGTCGCAAACATGAAAGAATGATGCAGGAAACCCAGTCTCTTTACTCCTCCTGTCTTTAGGCTGCAGTGCGAGTGCAAACACAACACCTGTGGTGAGTCATGTGACCGCTGCTGTCCAGGGTTCAACCAGAAGCCATGGCGTGCTGCTTCGACAGACAGTCCCAACGAGTGCCAACGTGAGTACCACACTCCGCCCTCCCCTCTTGGCCACCCTCGCCTTCCTCTCTTTGCTTTGTGCCAACGTGTTCCAAACCAAGCACAGCATGGTGGTCGGGGGTTGGCATGAGAGTGTGAAAAGGGCAGGGGGGGGCAACTTTGGTTTTTGAAGTGGCGGGGACATAATTTTTTAATATATATTTGTTTATCTAGTCGGGTATAAACTCTCCAAACAGCCTACCTGACTACACGGGAGACATCCGCATGGTCCTAATGCACACCGTTGCCTCGTTTTGTATCACAATCCAATAATAAAACTGGGGGGGGGGGACAGAAATGCAATTTCAGAATGTGGGGGAACATGAAAGTTGAGACCCTGGAAAAGGGTATAACTGTTCTCTGCTTTCTCCTTTGTCATGAATGTGTTTCAATGACACTGCGCGAGAAAGTAAAGCCACAGAATGTCTTCATCACGGTTCTCCCACCACCTCCTCTACCACATTAGCTTCAGTGCTTAATGCCCTGATATGGTGTTGGAACTAGGAAGACGCCCAAGCAAACTGTTAAGAGAATTACTCATGTGGTATGTGTGTGATGTACTGCACTGCATGCAGTCTACTGTAGCTAGCCCAGCGCCAATACTGCTGTCCTCTACACAGCCACTCAGTCAGTCCCAATGCCAGCTGGTTCCTAATTGCCCTGGCCTGTTGACAAGATTCTCCCTCCCGAGCCCAGAGCCGGAGATGGTGAAACTGGAGCCTGCAACTCTACAACCGCAGAACAAGAGAGAGATCGATAGAGTGGAGAAGTGTGTAATCCAATCAGTGCAGTCACATCTTAGAACATGCACCCTGACCATTCAGAAACATTAACGAGGCAGATTGAGGAGGAGGAAGTAGAGGATGTACTGTCCTGTTAGGGTTGACTGAATACTGAGAGCCTTTCCAGTGACTTTATAGTCACACCACTCTCCTTTGGGAAGGGATAGGAAGTAGATACACTGTAATATATTAAATACAGAACTTGCTCTTACCTGTCTCCGTTTCGTGTTTGTGTGTGTATGTGTGTGTGCGCGCCTCTGCTTCATGTGTGTGTTTACTCGCTGACTGTTTCGGGGATTTCTCCCACAGCCTGCCAGTGCCATTCACATGCCACTGAGTGTTATTACGACCCAGAGGTGGAGCAGAGGAGAGCAAGTTTAGACACATTCGGCAGGTATGACGGCGGAGGAGTGTGCATCAACTGCCAGGTATGAAGCCCGTTACAAGTCCGAACGGTGTGTGTGTGTGTGTGTGTGTGTGTGTGTGTGTGTGTGTGTGTGTGTGTGTGTGTGACATGCACCAAGACTGTTCATCATCTACATTTCGGATTTTATGTGTGACATGAATCATTGTAATTTGACATTATGTATGGTATGTATAGCATGTATGTGGGAGCATGTCTACACTAGAATAAGGGTAGTGTTCAGTAGGCACAAAACAGAAGTGAATGGAGTGAAACTAGGAGGTACTACCTGAACTTGTCCAATAAGAAATACTTGTTTTCGTTTGCCATCGCAAGACGTTTTGCTACGGTGTGCCCTAATAAACATGACCCAGATCTAGGAGCAGACATGGAGGTCTGTAATGGAAATTTCACTTCGGGTCCAAGTTATTGTACAAATGGTGGATATTCTCTGTATTAAGCTCCTTGTGCAATTGGCATGCAGAGATATCCCTCTCCGTGCAGGGGTTGGCATGTGTTCCAAATCAAACAAGATGTCAGCCAGTTCATTTTGACTAAATCTCCCAAAGACAAAGTATTTTTCCTCAACACCAATTATGAGATGCACTCTTATCCTTTTGGACTAAAATACCCTTGTAGGAAGCATGTTGAAAAAGCCATCTTTCTAAACGGCATGCTCAGTGTGAAAGAGGATAAGGTACTGGTGGTAACGCAAGTAGATGGATTAGCAACAGGAAGGTGTGTTTGATAAAAAAAACATTTATCTATAGGTTTTTAGAAAACACCCGTTTTGCAGTTTGTCTTCTTGCCTGAGAGGAACCTTAGTTGCCACTAGGCAACCAAAACATAGTGTCCCTCTGACCCAGTCACTCCATTGTTGTGTGGTGTTTGTCTGACTTCTCTGTGTGTTCCCCTCTCACTAGCACAACACAGCGGGCACGAACTGTGAGCTTTGTGCGGATGGATTCTACAGACCCCATGGATCACCTCCAGAGTCTCACACTGGATGCATCCGTGAGCTCGTCCCTTTCTTCTCTTCTTCAAACTGTCTTTCTCAGTTTCTCCTTTCTCCCAGGGCCTTAGTGTCTTCATTTGTTCCTAAAGTGCCTTCTAATGATGACAACATGTTTTTTTATGATGTGAAAATATCATCTTTAGTTATATGTTACCAAACAGTATGGTTACTGGCAGAATTGTAGGCCTACAAGTGCAGCGTTTTGTCGTGCAGTTTATCAAATAGTTGGGGTACTAATGTTTAGTAAAGAGCTGCTGTAGCTTGCTTTCTGACCCAGGGATAATACGTGAGACCAAAATGGAAAAGAGACTTGAGCCCAGAGACTTCGGTGTCGTTTGTATACAGAGTGGCACCAGCCACTAGCTCTAGCCACTTGTCGTGTTGCTAAATTCGGCGCCACACTTGTTTACATTGCTAGAGTGGTACGTCGTTGGTCCTCCTCGCCACATACAGTGCCTTCAGAAAGTGGAATACGCCTTGACTTATTCCACATTTTGTTGTGTTACAGCCTGATTTCAAAATGGATTAAATATTTAAAAAATTCAACCATCTACACACAATAACCCATAATGACAAAGTGAAAACATGTTTTTGGAAATTTGTGCAAATTTACTGAAAATGTCATGTAGAAATATCTAATTTACATAAGTATTCACACCCCTTGAGTCAATACATGCCAGAATCACATTTGGAGTTTTGCACACCTGGATTGTACAATAACGCACTGTAAATAGCTGCCGGTTGTGTTTGTGCTTTGACTGTGGATTAAATGAAAATGGTTGCCCTCAGGGCTTTGGAGAGACCAAAGAAGCTACAAATTAAATGAAGTAAGCTTAACAGCGGAAAGTGTTGACTTGGGAAAACACAGACAATAAAAGCTGGTTAGTTCCATCATCATTTTCTTTGATTGTTGTTGTATGTCTCAAGAGCAGTATTTTGGTGTGTTTGCGTATGTGTGTGGGCACATTTCTGTTTGCGTGCGTGTGTGACTACAGCCTGCCGGTGTGATGCCAGGACTACTGCTGGTTGTGAGATGGGGACAGGACGTTGCCACTGCCGGCCAGAATTCACCGGAAACAACTGTGAACGCTGTGCAGACAGTTACTCCGGCTACCCACAGTGCATCAGTATGTAACCTTTCCTCACTTCTGAGATGATCTACATATTACTTGTAGAACTCGATTATTTGGCATAGGAAATCTGTTGTACCCAGAGAAATGAACAAACGAATGAATGAGTAACAAGTAAGAAGCGGTAGAAGAGTGCCAGGCCCTTGCTCGGTGTGCATTTGGACCCAGTCCTGCATTTTTACCTCAGGGGAAGCATGACTATAGTAAGACCCACGAGTGTATTGAAGAGTTGGGATCTGAAGAATGCAAATTGACCTCATTCCTACATATGCTGTTCATTGCAACATGTTTGAATTTTATGTTGAATTATTTCATGTTTTGGGTCGTTTTCCTTTGTGTGCTTGTCAAAAAGAGTTTCAGACACTTAGAGAGACTAGCCAAGATTGCTCCTCCAACGTGCCCAGAAGTATGCAGGATATGTTTTCCGTGGCGCTGCAATACTGCTACAACGTACCCGCAGAGAAATTGAAATATCAATCCTTTACCACGCTCACCTCATTCTGTCATAGCATGTCAACACAGACACATACCACACCTTGTCTGTCTTTAGGTTGAGTTGTTGTCACATATTCTGACTATATACCTTTAGATATTGTGTCAGTTTGTGATGATGCACAAGGTCATGTGTCAACAGTCTGTATTTAGAGCATTCCTCGTGCTTCTTCTGGTGTCAGACCAAGAGCAATGACTGACAAGAGCCCTTATTTTAGGGCGTCTCTTCACACTGACTTGCCACAGCAATCATCATGTGTCACGCACAGTGTGTTTAGAAGAATAGATCAGCATTGCAGTATGCCTGCCAAACTCTCACAAAATGTCTATTTTCTGAAAGGATCCATGATAGGAGTACTTCATATTGGGACACATATTGAGTAAGAGATGTTGTACAGTTGCTATTTGAACGATGCCATGTTCATCTCCAAGGGGCCCTCTTCGTCATAGGCGCCAGTCCTTATTCCTCACTGTTTACTGAGATTCTAAATCTGGAATCTGTTTAACTGGTGTTCTCGGGAACAATCCAGTCCCATAGAAAAGTGAAACTGGATGTCTTCCTGAGTCCTGGCCTCATTCCACATCCACCCTACTCAACCCCATATAATACTTGAATCATGCCAACCACAGTAAAAACGGAAGGGTCTGTATATTATCTTGATTGTCCCGTTGGTTTAATGATGGAAGACACCAATCATTAACTAAACCTATCATGGCAACGTTTCATGCCGGATGTTTAATACAGAAAATGTAATGAGTGAATAATCGTACCCAGGTGGTTCATTAGCTTTACGTTGTCATATAAACAGAAGATTTAATGTGGAATAAATAGTTAGGGTTGGCATTTTATTAATACAAGACAGAGATTTATTACTGGATGTGATTATTAAAAACAGTTTTTTTTTTTTTTTTTTAAATCTCTTGGAGCGCTCCAAGAGCAGTCTAAACATGTAGACCTCTACCAACTTTTGGGTGTGTGCCAGGCTAGTTCATACTTCTTATTAAACTCCCTGGAAGTAATGAAGGTTATTTGTTTGGGGTGGGCTGCTATCCATTGATGCCATCTCTATTTGCCAGGAGGTTTTCTTTTTGGTCTTTGAATTAAAGCTCATGAAGACAGCTTTAGGGAAAAATCACTCTGATTCAAATCATGTTGCATCGTTTAGCATTTACATGGGGTTTTCAATGAAATGTATTTCTTACTAGCTCTTACCTTGTTCTTAGTACCACATATACATCTATATATAAAAAAGTATGTGGACACCCCTTCAAATTAGTGGATTCGGCTATTTCAGCCACACCCGTTGCTGAGAGGTGTATACAGTCGAGCACACTGCCATGCAATCTCCATAGACAAACATTGACAGTAGAATGGCCTTACTGACGAGCTCAGTGACTTTCAATGTGGCACCGTCATAGGATTCCACATTTCCAACAAGTCAATTCGTCAAGTTTCTGCCCTGCTCGAGCTGCCCTGGTCAACTGTAAGTGCTGTTCTTTTGGAAACGTCTAAGATCAACAACGGCTCAGCTGCGAAGTGGTAGGCCACACAAGCTCACAGAACAGGACTGTCGAGTGCTGAAGCGCGTCTGTCCTCAGTTGCGACACTCACTACCTAGTTCCAAACTTCCTCTGGAAGCAAGGTCAGCAAAATAACTGCTAGTCCGGAGGTTCATGAAATGGGTTTCCATGGCCGAGCAGCCAGACACAAGCCTAAGATCACAATGCACAGTGCCAAGTGTCGGCTGGAGTGGTGTAAAGCTCGCCTCATTTAGACTCCGCCATTGGACTCAGTGGAAACGCGTTCTCTGGAGTGATTTTGCAGACAAATGACAAATATGAGTTTGACGGATACCAGGAGAACGCTACCTGCCACTAGGCATAGGGCCAATTGTAAAGTTTGGTGTAGGAGGAATAATGCTCATAGGCTGTTTTTCATGGTTTGGTTTAGGCCCCTTAGTTCCAGTGAAGGGAAATCTTAACACTACAGCATGCAATGACATTCTAGATGATTCTGTGCTTCCAACTTTGTGGTAACCGTTTGGGGAAGGCCCTTTCCTCTTTCAGCGTTACAATGCCTCCGTGCACAAAGCTAGATCCATACAGAAATGGTTTGTTGAGATCGGTGTGGAAGAACTTGACTGGCCTGCACAGAGCCCTGACCTTAACCTCATCGAAGACATTTAGGGATAAATTGGAACGCCGACTGCAAGCAAGGCCTAATCGCCCAACATCAGTGCCAACCTCACGAATACTCTTGTGGCTGAATGGAAGCAAGTCCCCGCAGCAATGTTCCAACATCTATTTCAAAGCCTTCCTAGAAGAGGCCATTATAGCAGCAAAGGGTGGACCAACTACAAATTAATGCCCATGATTTTGGAATGAGATGTTCGACAAACAGGTGTCCACATACTTTTGGTCATGTATTGTAGATTGCAACATTACTGGAGTAGAGCAATACACTCATGACACTGAAGATATTCATGGTGTTGAAATTGATCATACGTTTTTCTTTGTAACCAGGATATCCAATCTACCAGCCCACCACCAAATCTCCTGCGGGCCATATAGTAGGTAAGTGCTGCTATAGTGGGTACGTGATGCTATAATTAACCACAGTGTAATGTAATCTAACAAATAGTTGGACGCAAAGGATTTACTACTCATACCCGAACAGGCCCAAGACCGTGCGCACATACCCCAACCAGAAGCCCAACCAGAAGCCATGGATTACAGGCAATGTCCCCACTGAGCTAAAGGGTAGAGCTGCTGCTTTCAAGGAGCGGGACTGTAACCTGGACACTTATAAGAAATCCCGCTGTGCCCTCGAACCATCAATAAAGCAAAGCGTCAATACAGGACTAAGATTGGATCCTACTACACCAGCTCTGACGCTCGTCGGATGTGGCAGGGCTTGCAAACTACCACAAGCTGCATAAAGCCATAAGCAAACAAGAAAATACTCACCCAGAGGGGACACTCTTAGTGGACAGGGACTTTAATGCAGGAAAACTGAAATCCATTTTACCTAATTTCTACCAGTATGTCACGTGCAACCAGAGGGAAAAAAACTGTAGGCCGCGTTTACTCCACACACAGAGACTCGTGCAAAGCTCTCTCTCGCCCTCCATTTGGCAAATCTGACAACAATTCTATCCTGCTGGTTCCTGTTTTCAGGCAGTAACGAAAGCAGGAAGTACCAGTGACTCGCTCAATATGGAAGTGGTCAGATGACGCAGATGCTAAGCTACAGGACTGTTTTGCAAGCACATACTGGAATATGTTCCGGGATTCATCTGATTGCATTGATACCACATCAGTCACCGGCTTCATCAATAAGTGCGTCGATGACGTCATCCCCACAGAGACCGTACGTACATACCTCAACCAGAAGCCATGGATTATAGGCAACATCCACACTGAGCTGGTAGAAGTGGGCTGGTAGAAGGGTAGAAGTGCCGCTTTCAAAGAGCGGGACACTAACCAGGACGCTTATAAGAATTCCCTACTTGCCCTACCATGAACCATCAAACAAGGAAAGCATCAATACAGGACTAAGATTGAGTCCTACTACACCGGCTCTGACGCTCGTCAGATGTGGCAGGCCTTGCAAACTATTACAGACTACAAAGGGAGGCCCAGCCGCAAGCTGCCCAGTGATACAAGCCTACCAGACAAGCTAAATGACTTCTATGTGCGCTTCGAGGCAAACAACACTGAAGCACTCTCCATAGCCGATGTGAGTAAGACCTCTAAACAGGTCAACAGACAGATTACCAGGACATACTGTATACTCAAGAGCATGTGCTGACCAACTGGCAAGTGTTTTCACTGACATTTTCAACCTTTCCCTGACCGAGTCTGTAGTACCTACATGTTTCAAGCAGATCACCATAGTCCCTGTGCCAGAGAACACCAAGGTAACCTGCCTAAATGACTACAACCCGTAGCACTCACATCTTTATTCATGTGCTTTGAAAGGCTAGTTATGGCTCAGATCAACACCATCATCCTAGAAACCCTAGACCCCACTCCAATTCGCATACCGCCCCAAAAGATCCACAGACGACGCAATCTCTATTGCACTCCACACTACCCTTTCCCACCTGGACAAAAGGAAAACCTACGTTAGAATGCTATTTATTGACTACAGCTCAGCGTTCAACACCATAGTGCCCTCAACGCTCATCACTAAGCTAAGTGGGTAGTGCATACAGCCCAGTACATCACTGGGGCCAAACTTCCTGCCATTCAGGACTTCTATACCAGGTGGTGTCATAGGAATGCCCTAAAAGAGCACCTTGACTAGGTCCAAAAGGCTCCTTAACAGCTTCTACCCCCAAGCCATAAGACTGCTGAACATCTAATCAAATGGCTACCTGGACTATTTACATTGACCCCCTTTTTTTACACTGCTTCTACTCGCTGTTTTATTATCTAGGCATAGTCACATTACCCCTACCTACATATACATATTACATCAATAACCTCAATTAACCTGTACCCCCCCGCACATTGTCTCGGTACCCCTGTAAATATAGCTTTGTAATTTAAAAAAAAACTTTAGTTTGTTTAGTAAATATTTTTTTCAACTCTTATTTTTCTTAACTGCATTATTGGTTAAGGGCTTTTAAGAAAGCATTTCATGGAGCATGTGCCAAATAACATTTGACCACATAAAGCGCAGGAGGTAGCCTAGCGGTTAGTGTTGTGCCAATAACCAAAATGTCGCTGTATCGAATACTCAAGCCAACAAGGTCAAAGTCTGTTGATGTTTCCTTGAGCGAGTAACTTAACCCTAACATTTGACACTTTGATTTTATTGCGATTCCACGTTCCAAACATATTGCTCACCATGTCTGCTGCAGAGGGACAAGAGAGAACCATGAGTAAATTCATTTGGATCAGTCTTGTAAAACAGCTGTAAACATGTTGGCTTAAAAAGAAGATGGATAACAAGCTAGAGGAGGAGAAATACCAGAGTTTTGGTGCAGTAACACATTAAGTACCTATCTTCTTTTTATTCATCGATACTTGCAGTCAGAATCGATTCAATATCGGAAAAAAATAACGCAATACTCTTTCTCTCTCTCCCTCCCTCACACTCTCTCACTCTCTTCCTCTCTCCCTTTCTCTCTCTCCACAGAGCCCACTGCCTGCCCTGCTGGTTATTTCGGAGCACCCAGCTGTCAACGTGAGTGTGTTTAGACTACACTTCACTACACTAACAGTTTTTATCGCGCCTCAGCTCTGACTCCTGTAAGGCAGTCAGGCTCCTGATACCACTACGGGAGTGAGGCTCTTGTTGGTCAGGTTGAGTTATATAGGGTTAGGATAGGTCATCAAATAGCTGATTACTAGACCTTTTAGCGGATCGTTCAGTCCAAATGGGTTTAGGTGTCAAAGGGTTTTTATAGCTCATACTGTCCGCAGATGACAGAGGTTAGTTAATGTTTGTATACTGTGTCGATCCAGACAGTGAGAATATAACCATACGGTATTGGGTTTACAGTAATCCACAGTATGCCACGTTTAAGTTGATTAGACAAAAATGCTAGTATGTGATTTAAATGAAATGAGACTCTCCGTGTGACATAATAACTGTTTAACTTTGCCAACTGCACCGTGTACTCATCTGATTATTTCAAGATCTTGGGATATTTTACCCAGTAAATTGACTGAGAACACATACTCATTTACAGCAACGAACTGGGGAATAGTTACATGGGGGATGAATGAGCCAATTGGGAGCTGGGGATGATTAAGTGCCCATGATGGTGTGAGGGTCAGATTGGGAATTTACCCAGGACACCAGGGTTAACACCCCTACTGTTACGATAACTGCCATGGGATCTTGAGTGACCACAGAGAGTCAAAACATCTGTTTAATGTCCCATCCGAAAGACAGCACCCTACAAAGAGAAATGTCCCCAATAACTGCCTTGGGGCACTGGTATAAATATATATTTTTGGGGGGACCCAGAAGAAAGAGTGCCTCCTACTGGCCCTCCAACACCATCTGGTCTCCCGTCCAGGAACCAACCAGGACCATCCTTGTTTAGCTCCAGCGTCAAGCCAGCCGTGGGATGCAGGGTGTATGCTACTGGCTCCAGTTTCAGCATCATTCATGGGGTTTTGACTGACGTCCCCAATAGTTGCCTTGTCTTCTTCCCATAATACCACTGGTCAGCTGGGATGGTTCAGGGAAAAACTAACATACATTTTTTTAATAGCTACGGTCCCCACCCTGTTCGTGGCTCTTTAAGCAATTTTATAGTATTTTGTTTGTTGTTGTTATTTCTCATATTATTAGTTCTGAAAGTTTTTTGTATTCTTACATACAGCCGGAATTAACTTTTGGATATCAGAGCTGTGGTAACTCACCAGCATTTCAACTGACTTTCCTGAATTGGATCCTTTGTTCGTACCCCCCAAGGCAATTCCACTTATTCCAGTGGCTGCTCCAAAACACCACCAGCGGAAAAGAGGTATTCGGAGTCGAGTTTTAGTCCAACTTAGGAGGCATGCAAACCATCCACCACTTTCGAGTATATTTCTCGCTAATGTTCAGTCCCTGGACAATAATGTAGATGAGCTCAGGGTGAGTATCTCCTTCTTTAGAGACATCAGGGACTGTAACATACTCTTTCATGGAATCATGTCTCTGTTGCCAGTACATCGCGCGGACAGCAATGAAGAACTCTCCGGGACAATGAAAGAGTTGTATGTTTCATGATTAAGTACTCATGGTGTGAGTGTGGTAACGTACAAGAACTCAAGTCCTTTTGTTAACCCGACCTACAATAACTCACAATCAAATGCAGACCGCATTACCTCCCTGAAAAATTCTCTTCAGTCATCATCACAGCCGCGTATATTCCTCATCAAGCCGATACCACGGCTGCTATCAAGGAACTACACTGGAATTTGTGCAAACTGGAAACCGCATGCTAAAAGTCACATTTATTGTAGCTGGGGAGTTTAATAGAGCAAGTCTGAAGAAAATGCTACCAAAGTTTTACCAACACATTGACTGTGCTACTCGCGCATCAAAACTCTGGTCTGCTCAATCAGAATCCATGCTTCAAGATTGTTTTGATCATGTGGACAGGGAAATGTTCCGGGTTGCCTCTGAGAATAACATTGATACATAACTGACACGGCGACTGAGTTTATCAGGAAGTGTATAGGAGATGTTGTTCCCACCGTGACGATTAAAACCTATCCAAACCAAAAAACGTGGACAGATGGCAGCATTCGTGCCAAACTGAAAGCGCAAACCACTGCATTTTAACCACTTCAAGGTGACTGGGAATATGGTTGAATACAAACCTTCCGTAAGGCAATCAAACAGGTAAAATGTCATTACAAAGACAGAGTGGAGTTGCAATTCAAAAGCTCAGACACAAGACTGACAGGGACTCCATACAATCACGTATTATGAAGGGAAAACCAGCCACGTCGCAGACACACCGACATCTTGCTTCCAGACAAGCTAAACATCTTCTTCACCCACTTCGATGAAAACACACTGCCGCCCCCGCCGCTTCCAGGGACTGTGAGCTCTCGTTCTCCGTGGCCAGCGTGAGTAAGACATTTAAGCATGTTAAACCTTGAAAGGCTATTAGCCCAGACGGCATCCCTTGCCGCATCCCTAGCATGTGCAGACCAGCTGGCTGGAGTGTTTACGGACATATTCAATCTCTCCCTATCCAACTCTGCTGTCCCCACTTGCTTCAAGATGTCCACCATTTTTCTTGGACCCAAGAAAGTGAAGGTAACTGAACTAAATTACTTGCCCCATAGCACCCACTTCTATCATCATGAAGTGCTTTAAGAGGCTAGCTAAGGATAATATTACCTCCACCTTACCCAACACCCTAGACCCACTGCAATTTGCATACCAGCCCAGTAGATACACGGATGATGCAATCGCCATCGCACTGCACACTGCCCTGTCCCATCTGGACAAGAGGAATACCTATGTAAGAATGCTTTTCATAGACTTCAGCTCAGCTTTTAACACCATAGTACCTTCCGAGCTCATCATTAAGCTCGGAGCCCTGGGTCTGAACCCCGCCATGGGCAATTGCGTCCTGTACTTCCTGACAGGCCTCCCCCAGGTGGTGACGTTAGGCAACAACACTTCCATTTCGCTGATCCTCAACACAGGGGCCCCACAAGGGTACGTGCTCAGCCCCCTCATGTACCCCCTGTCCGTCCATGACTGTGTGGCCGTGCATGTCTCCAACTCAATCATCAAGATGGCAGACAATACAACAGTGGTAGGCCTGATTACCAACAGCAACGAGATAGCCTACAGGGAGGAGGTGAGGGCTATGGCAGAGTTGAGCCAGGAAAATAACCTCTCCCTCAACATTAACAAAACGAAGGAGCCGATCATGAACTTCAGGAGACCTCAGAGGGAGCACGCCCCCATCCACATAGACGTGGAGAAAGTGAAAAGCTTGATGAAGGCGGAACAGCTCCTCTTCAACCTCAGGAGGCTGATGAAATGTGGCTTGGCCCCTAAGACCCTCACAAACTTTTACAGATGCACCATTGAGAGCATCCTGTTGGGCTGTATCACTGCCTGGTACGGCAACTGCACCATCCACAACTGCAGGACTCTTCAGAGGGTAGTGCGCAACACCGGAGGCACAATACCTGTCCTCCAGGACCTCCAGGACATCTACAGCACCCGGTGTCACAGGAAGGCCAAAAAGATCATCAAGGACTTGAGCCACGGCCTGTAAACCCACTACCATCCAGAAGGCGAGGTCAGTACTGATGCATCAAAACTGGGACCAAGATACTGAAAAACAGCTTCAAACTCAAGGCCATCAGACTGTTAAATAGTCACCACTTGTCAGACTCTGCCCAGTACCCTGACCTGAGCTTTAGTCACTAGCTGGCTACCACCCAGTCACTCAAAACTGCACTGTAGAGGCTGCTGCCTACGTGCATTCGGAAAGTATTCAGACCCCTTGACTTTTTCCATATTTGTTACGTTACAGCCTTATTGTACAATTGATTAAATGTGTTTTTCCCCACAACAATCTACACACAATACCCCATAATGACAAATCGAAAACAGGTTTTTAGACATTTTTGCTAATTTATTTAAAAAAATAAAAACTGATACCTTATTTATTCAGAACCTTTACTATGAGCCTCGGAATTCAGCTCAGGTGAATCCTATTAACATTGATCTTCCTTGAGATGTTTCTACATCTTGACTGGAGTCCACCTGTGGTAAATTCAGGTGGACTTGGAATTGTCCGTAGAGCTCCGAGACAGGATTGTGGCACAGATCTGGAGAAGGTTACCAAAACTTTCTGCAGCAATTGAAGGTCCCCAAGAAAACATTGGCCTCCATCATTCTTAAATGGAATAAATTTAGAACCATCAAGACTCTTCCTAGAGCTGGCCGCCCGGCCAAACTGCGCAATTGGGGGAGAAGGGCCTTGGCCAGTGAGGTAACCAAGAACCCAATTGTCACTCTGAAAGAGCTGTAGAATCCCTCTGTAGAGATGGTAGAACCTTCCAGAAGCACAACCATCTCTGAGGGACTCCACCAATCAGGCCTTTATGGTAGACTGGACAGACGGAAGCCCCTCCTTGGTAAAAAGGCACAGCCCGCTTGGAGTTTGCCAAAAGGCACCTATAGACTCTCAGACCATGAGAAACAAGATTCTCTGGTCTGATGAAACCAAGATTCTTTGGCCTGAAGGCCAAGCGTCACATTTGGAGGAAACCTGGCACCATCCCTATGGTGAAGCATGGTGGTGGCAACAGTGAATGGGAGACTAGTCATGATCGAGGCAAAGATGAACGGAGCAAAGCACAGAGAGCTCCTTTATAAAAACCTGCTCCAGAGGACAACAGGACAACGACCCTAAGCACACAGCCAAGACAACGCAGGAATGGCATCGGGACAAGTCTCTGAATGTCCTTGAGTGGCCCAGCCAGAGCTCGGACTTGAACCCAATCAAACATCTCTGGAGAGACCTGAAAATAGCTGTGCAGCGACGCTCCCCATCCAACCTGGAGTTTGAGAGAGTCTGCAGAGAAGAATGGGAGAAACTCCCCAAATACAGGTGTGCCAAGCATGCGTCATACTGAAGAAGACAACCTTTGGCTGTAATCGCTGCCAAAGGTGCTTCAACAAAGTACTGATTAAAGGGTCTGAAAACTTATGTAAATGTTATTTTTCAGTTTTCTTTTTTTTAAATAAATGTGCAATCATTTAAAAAAACAAGTTTTTCTTTGTCATTATGGGGTATTGTGTGTAGATTGATGAGGGGGAAAAAATGATTTAATCAATTTTAGAATAAGGCTGTAACGTATTAAAATGTGGAAATAGTCTAGAGGTCTGAATACTTTCCGAATGCACTGTTAATATATATAAAAATATATACTGTATTCTAGTCAAGGCCTATCCTATTTAACTACATCTGTACATATACTATTCTATCCTACGTATTCTTCGGGTATACTACATATTCTGTCCTCACACTGTCTGTAATGTCTATAAATCCCACCATATACAGTGTATTGCGAAAGTATTCACCCCCTTGGCATTTTTCCTATTTTGTTGCCTTATAACCTGGAATTAAAATGTATTTTTGGGAGTTTGTATCATTTGATTTACACAACATGCCTACCCCTTTGAAGATCCAAAATAATATTTGTGTTGAACAAATAAGAAATAAGACCCCAAAAAACAGAAAAGTTGAGTTTGCATAACTATTCACCCCCATCTCCGCCCAAAGTCAATACTTTGTAGAGCCACGTTTTGCAGCAATTACAGCTGCAAGTGTCTTGGGGCATGTCTCTATAAGTTTGCCACATCTAGCCACTGGGATGTTTGCCCATTCTTCATGGCAAAACTGCTCTAGCTTCTTCAAGTTGGATGGGTTCCTGCTGGTGTTCAGCAATCTTTAAGTCATTTCACAGATTCTCAATTGGATTGAGGGCTGGGCTTTGACTAGGCCATTCCAAGACATTTAAATGTTTCCCCTTAAACCACTCAAGTGTTGCTTTATCAGTATGCTTAGGGTCATTGTCCTGCTGGAAGGTGAACCTCCGTCCCAGTCTCAAATCTCTGGAAGACTGAAACAGGTTTCCCTCAAGAATTTCCCTGTATTTAGCGCCAGCCATCATTCCTTCAATTCTGACCAGTTTCCCAGTCCCTGCCGATGAAATACATACCCACAGCACGATGCTGCCACCCCCATGCTTCACTGTAGAGATGTTGTTCTCCTTGATGGCCAATAAACTACACTTTAGTCTCATCTGACCAAAGTACCTTCTTCCATATGTTTTGGCAGTCTCCCACATGCCTTTTGGCGAACACAACGTGTTTGCTTGTTTTTTTCTTTAAGCAATGTCTTTTTTTCTGGCCACTCTTCTGTTAAGCCCAGCTTTGTGGAGTGTACTGCTTAAAGTGGTTCTATGGACAGATACTCCAATCTCCGCTGTGGAGCTTTGCAGCTCCTGCAGAGTTATCTTTGGTCTCTTTGTTGCCTCTCTGATTAATTCCCTCCTTGCCTGGTCCGTGAGTTTTGGTGGGCGGCCCTCTCTTGGCAGGTTTGTTGTGGTGCCATATTCTTTCAATGTTTTAATAATGGATTTAACGATGCTCTGTGGGATGTTCAAAGTTTCTGATTTTTTTTTAATAACCTAACCCTGATCTGTACTTCTCCACAACTTTGTCCCTGACCTGTTTGGAGAGCTCCTTGGTCTTCATGGTGCCGCTTGCTTGGTGGCGCCCCTTGCTTAGTGGTGTTGCCAACACTGGGGCCTTTCAGAACAGGTGTATGTATACTGAGATCATGTGACAGATCATATGACACTTAGATTGCACACAGGTGGACATTATTTGATGAATTATGTGACATCTGAAGGTAATTGGTTGCACCAGATCTTATTTAGGCGCTTCATAGCAAAGGGGGTGGATACAAATGCACGCACCACTTCTCTGTTTTGTATTCTTCAGAATGTTTTGAAGTTGTTTTTTTCATTTCACTTCACCAATTTGGACTATTCTGTATATGTCCATTACATGAAATCCAAATTAAAAATCCATTTAAATTACAGGTTGTAATGCAACAAAATAGGAAAACACCAAGTGGGTGAATACTTTTGCAAGTGTCTTCAGAAAGTATTCACACCCCTTGACTTTTTCCATATTTTGTTGTGTTACAGCCTGAATGTAAAATTGATTATATGTAGATTTTTTTTTACACTGACTGACACACAATACCCCATAATGTCAAAGTGGAATTATGTTTTTATTTTATTTGTACAAATTAATAAAAAATGAGAAGTTGAAATGTATTGAGTCAATAAGTATTCAATCCCTTGGTTATTGCAAGCCTAAATAACTTCAGGAGTAAAACAATCCTTAATATGTCACATAATAAGTTATAAGGACTCACTCTGTGTTGTAATAGTGTTTAGCATGATTTTTGCATGACTACCTCATCTCTGTACCCCACACGTACAAAAAGGCCCATCAGTCGAGCAGTTAATTTCAAACACAGATTCAACCATGAAGACCAGGGAGATTTTCCAATGCCTTGCAAGGAAGGGCACCTATTGGTAGATAAGTAAAATAACAAATAAAAATACATTGAATATCTCTATGAACATGTTGAAGTTATTAATGACACTTTGGATGGTGTTTCAATTACACCCAGTTACTACAAAGATACAGGAAACCGCTCAGGGATTTCACCATGAGGCCAATGGTGCAATGGTGACTTTAAAACAGTTACAGAGTTTAATGGTTGTGATAGGAGAAAACTGAGGATGGATCAACAACATTGTAGATACTCCACAATTTTAACCTAAATGACAGAGTGAAAAGAAGGAAGCCTGTACAGAATTTAAGTACTCCAAGACATCAATCCTGTTTGTACAAAGGCACTAAAGTAATTCTGCAAAAAATGTGGCAAAGCAATTCACTTTTTGTCCTGATTACAAAGTTTCATGTTTGGGACAAATCCAATACAACACAATACTGAGTACCACCATCCATATTTCCAAGCATAGGGGTGGCTGCATCATGTTATGAGTATGCTTGTAATCATTATGGACTGGGGAATTCTTCAGGATAAAAAAAAGTAACTAAATGGAGCTAAGCACAGGCAAAATCCTGGTTCAGTCTGCTTTCCAACAGACACTGGGATATTAATTCACCTTTAAGCAGGACAATAACCTAACACACAAGTCCAAATCTACACTGGAGTTGCTTACCAAGAAGACAGTGAATGTTCTTGAGTGACCGAGTTACAGTTTTGACTTAAATCTACTTCAAAATCTATGGCAAGTCTTGAAAATGGTTGTCTAGCAATGATCACCAACCAATTAATTCCATTTGTTTACTTTTTTAGATATGTGTGTATTGTTGTGTATTGAAGAGATATTATTGCACTGTTGGAGCTAGGAACACAAGCATTTTGCTACACCCGCAATAACATCTGCCAAATATGTGTATGCGACCAATAGCGTTTGATTGTTTTTTTGAATTCCCACTTTGTTTTCTCTCTTGCTGGAATCAGTTTAAAGGAAAAAAGCCAGATTGGAAAGATATATTTTTTTTTTAAATTTGAAACGAGGATATAAATACCAGTTCTTTGATTCTGTCTGTCTCCGTCTCCGATATTTATTTTAATTGTTTGTCTAGGAATGTGGGAAACAACAATCATTTATGTTCATCCAGTGTTCATCCAGTCCGAGAAGGAATTTCATCTTTAGCCGTCTGAGGGCTGTTTTTATTTTTAAGGAGCGAGCTGGTAGGGGGACATAAAACAATGGAGGTATTCTCTGACTCCCAATGCCCATGTGCCCAGTTCAACCACCAGCCAAGATCCTGCAATGGAGGTATTCTCTGACTCCCATTGCCCATGTGCCCAGTTCAACCACCAGCCAAGATCCTGCAATGGAGGTATTCTCTGACTCCCAATGCCCATGTGCCCAGTTCAACCACCAGCCAAGATCTTGCATGCTTCTCTCTGCCAGGCTTGACTTGACCAGTCTGTCACCCTTAGTGCCACAGTCAGTGCCAGTGTAAATATGGTTAAAAGAGATGCATTTGTCATATCCTGCTGTTAAACTGTGCCAAAGAAGGGCTCATTGGCCATGGCACATGCCGTGGGAAAGACTGTGGGGCTTCCCATTGTATGTTTGAGCCTAAATCTAACTTTTTGGCGTTGAAATGTGAGCCAAAAGGGGTATTTTGTGTATTCAGAGATTGTGTGCCATCTGACATGAGTCTTTTTGTGTATGTGTGTGTGTTCAGGGTGTGTGTGTGACCGCGGTGGATCAGTGCTGGAGTTGTGTGATGCGTCAGGGCGCTGCATCTGTCGTGATGGTGTGGAGGGTGAGAGATGTGACCGCTGTCGACCAGGGCACCACTCATTCCCTAACTGCCAAGGTGAGAAACATGTCGCCCACCTCCCTCTCACCAAACCACACCTCAAATAGCATGTGTCTTCTGACTTGTATCTTTGTGTTTCTTCAGAGTGTGTGTGCGACGGCAGTGGTTCGGTGCTGGAGATGTGTGACGCATCAGGGCGCTGCGTATGTCGTGGAGGGGTGGAGGGCGAGAGATGTGACCGCTGTCGACCAGGTTACCACTCCTTTCCTAACTGCCAAGGTGAGAAACCTTTCCCTCTCATGAAACCACAACTGAAATAGATCAACAATTGTCATCCTCTTTGAAGTTCATTTTACCACGTAACATGACCTCACGAAAGTTCAAGTTGTTTGAAAGTCAATTGTTTTGTTTAATTGTTGACAAAAATCAATCAACCTGTAGTTGATGTAAACCGTAAAAACTTTCCCACCACTTCAGTGTGCCGCTGTGACGGTGCAGGTGTGACTGACAGGGTCTGTGGGCCCAGCGGACAGTGCCGTTGCCGTGTCAACTACTTCGGAAGTCAATGTGACCAGTGTGCCCCTGGTTACTATGGATACCCAGACTGTGCCTGTACGTGTTTTAATCCTCTTGTTTTCGCCGCACCCATGGGAGGGCTACTGTATTGCAGACACTGATATTGCGACAGTGACCTTTCCATGACCTTGCTGTTGCTGCTGTTTGAAAAACCGATGGGCATAATCTCCCAGGGCTTAATGTAACCTCCTCTTCAGCTCTGTAGAGCTACATACCTTGATTCACCCACAATAACATGTAAATCCCAACACTCATTCACACTCATTTACCCCATAGAAATATAATCTAATCTAGTCATTCTATTTCTATTCTTGACCCATGGTTGTTTGAACAAAACAATACTCAGAAAGCAACGGCAAACTTGGCCCACTCCAGTATTGAAAGGATTTAGTATGATCTGTGCCGTCGGAGACATTTGATTTGAATGCTAAGCCATATCATTCTCACATGAGACATCTCACAGTCCCTCTCCATGTCTCTCTCTCCCTAGCCTGCCAGTGTTTAGGGGAGGGTTCCTATGACTCCATGTGTAACCAAGTATCAGGCCAGTGTCTGTGTCGCCCTGGGGTGGTGGGACAGCAGTGTGATCGCTGTGCCGGGTCAGGCCTCCGCTTCCCGCAGTGTTCAGGTAACCCCTCTGCCTCACTAGACACTTTCTTTTCTTTTCTTTTTTATTATGCGTTCATATTATTGTGGTTTATTTAGACAGGTTAGAATTAGAGGGAGAGGGTGGACACAGAGATCGAAACCATGGTCTCTGGGGTCATGACAGTCATTAACACTCATTTTTCACCCACTCCACACATTTCTTGTTAACAAACTATGGTTTTGGCAAGTCGGTTAGGACATCTACTTTGTGCATGACACAAGTCATTTTGCCAACGATTGTTTACAGATTTTTGCACTTATAATTCACTGTATCACAATTCCAGTGGGTCAGAGGTTTACATACACTAAGTTGACTGTGCCTTTAAACAGCTTGGAAAATTCCAGAAAATGTCATGGCTTTAGAAGCTTCTGATAGACTAATTGACATAATTTGAGTCAATTGGAGGTGTACCTGTGGATGTATTTCAATGCCTACCTTCAAACTCAGTGCCTCTTTGCTTGACATCATGGGAAAATCAAAATAAATCAGCCAAGACCACAGAAAAAAATTGTAGACCTCCACAAGTCTGGTTCATCCTTGGGAGCAATTTCCAAATGCCTGAAGGTACCACGTTTATCTGTACAAACAATAGTACGCAAGTATAAACACCATGGGACCACGCAGTCATCATACCGCTCAGGAAGGAGACGTGCTCTGTCTCCTAGAGATTAACGTACTTTGGTGCAAATTTTTTTTACGTACTTTTGGTGCGATCCCAGAACAACAGCAAAGGACCTTGTGAAGATGCTGGAGGAAACGGGTACAAAAGTATCTACATCCACAGTACAACGAGTCCTGTACGGACATAACCTGAAAGGCCGCTCAGCAAGGAAGAAGCCACTGCTCCAAAACCACCATAAAAAAAGCCAGACTACAGACTACGGGGACAAAGATCGTACTTTTTGGAGAAAGGTCCTCTGGTCTGATGAAATAAAAATATAACTGGCCATAATGACCATCATTATGTTAGGAAGAAAATGGGGAGGCTTGCAAGCCAAAGAACACCATCCCAACCGTGAAACACAGGGGTGGCAGCATCATGTTGTGGGGGTGCTGCAGGAGGGACTGGTGCACCTCATAAAATAGATGCCATCATGAGGAGGAAAATTATGTGGATATATTGAAGCAGCATCTCAAGACATCAGTCAGGAAGTTAAAGCTTGGTCGCAAATGGGTCTTCCAAATGGAAAATGACCCCAAGCATACTTCCAAAGTTGTGGGAAAATGGCTTAAGGACAACAAAGTCAAGGTATTGGAGTGGCCATCACAAAGCCCTGACCTCAATCCCATAGAACATTTGTTGGCAGAACTGAAAAAGAGTGTGCGAGCAAGGAGGCCTACAAACCTGACTCAGTTACACCAGCTCTGTTAGGAGGAATGGGCCAAAATTCACCCAACTTATTGTGGGAAGCTTCTGGAAGGCTACCCAAAACATTTGACCCAAGTTAAACAATTTAAAGGCAATGCTACCAAATACCAACTCTGTGTATGTAAACTTCTGACCCACTAGGAATGTGATGAAAGAAATAAAAGCTGAAATGAATCAATTCTCTCTACTAATGTTCTGACATTTAACAAAGTAAAGTGGTGATCCTAACTGACCTAAGACAGGGAATTTTACTGGGATTAAATGTCAGAAATTGTGAAAAACTGAGTTTAAATGTATTTGGCTGAGATGTATGTAAACCTCTGACTTCAACTGTATGTGGTAGAACCAGGTGTGTTCCCACAAAACCACGGGCTCTATACTCTAGACACTTTGATTGGCTACCTGTAACCTAAACCGTCTTTGTGATGTGGAGATAGAGGTGGTCCTAAGATGTGGCATCCCCACGGGAGATGGTTGAGTTTCACATGGGGGTGTTGCCTCAATGTGGTTTATTCAATGTTTAAAATGTATTAGTGTGGAGATTGTTTTCATATCCAGCCTAGTGGTACAGGTTTACTTCAAGTCCAGACCTTGCTAACAAAGTACTGTTCTGTAAATGTATGCTTAGAGCAAAGCTGTCTGTCCTCTTTATAAAATAAGTATTTGGGTGAAGTTTTACATACCTGCAATTGATTGCTTTTGGGAGTGTTCTGTACTTATTACATTAGCACACTTGCCACTTAGTTACATTTGGTGCCCAGTTGATACATATAGAGCAGGAGGTCAGAAGCACACACCTGGTGTCTTAGGTCTAAATCAGTCCCTGTGTTAGAGGGGAACAATGAAAACATTCAGTGGAACTGGCTTTGAGGTCCAGAGTGGAGTTTGAGGGATATCGATTCATGTCGTAGGTTGAGGGGAAAACATTTACATTGTTTCTTCCAGCCTCCATCACCCAGTGTAACCCAGCAGGGTCAGAGGTCAGCACAGCAGATCCACAAACGGTACGTAGCCTATGCCTCCCACAACATGGCTGACTGAGAAATCTTTACTTTACTTTATGAGACTTATTTGCCTTCCCCAACATGGCAAACTCTCAGCCTCTTTTATCTGGATTGTTTTAGTAGCTGAGGCAATGGGAGTACCTGCAGTCATAAAACAAGGGCCTGTGATCATCAGTTGGTGTGTTCACATGTGTCTATTCCACAGAAGGTTGGTGGCAACTTAATTGGGGAGGACGGACTCACAGTAATGGCTGGAATAGAATAATGTATTTGATACCATTCCATTCAATCCATTCCAGCCATTATTATGCGCTGTCCTCCCCTCAGCAGCCCCCTGTGTTCTATTCACATTCCTACATCTGATAACAGTATTGCTAAACCCCGTATCCGGTAATGTTTACAAGGAAGTGTTTTTTTTTAACCTCCCGCTGGAAATGACAATTAACTGTAATCAAAAGAGGAAAAGCGACTTCCTTCCATTAAAAGAAAATAACGGAACACGGCCTGGCTGTTTCAATGCTCCAGTAACGCAGGATTTCCAGAAGCTGATTTGACCCTTTTTCTTCCTTGGGGGTTTGCTTTGTGTGAGATGTGGAGTTGGAAAGGAAACGTCATTAACATTGTGAATAGTTATTGAACTGTATTGCACAACAGAAACAATTGGATTTAGGTTAAGTGTAATCTTTTGTTTTCGGGTTTTGTTCCACATTAAAGCTACTACTTTTTAAACATTGTTCTCCAATATGCTGTAAGTAAGTAAATCGCCTTGCCTCAGCCAGGACAGCCTGTAAGGTAGGAGCCTATCTCTGGTTTCTGAAGCTTGATACGCTAGTACACCGCCTGGACAGGGCATTAGTCTGTGGCAAGGCCTTCCACCAATCCTTCTCCTTAATGCTGAGTACCAAGCCTGTGCTGTACTGTGTCTCCATGTGATGCTGAGTCAAGTATCCATCTCTAAATCATTCCAAGCTGTCTGCTTCATAACATACTGTTCCCGAGGCACCTCCAGTGCCAAAAGAAGGGACTGTTAGATTGTCTCTGAGGGAAAAACATACTTTGACATTTGCTGGCATTTAAGCTGATGTTAGCATTTGTGTTGACTCTTTTCTTCAATTACTATGTCTGTCTGTCTATGTGGGTCGTCCTGACACAGGGTTCCTGTGGCTGCCTGCCCAACGTGGAGGGAACACTGTGTGACAGGTGTAAACCTCTCTACTGGAACCTGGCGACAGAGAACCCCAGCGGCTGTATAGGTTGGTGACCTACATGTGACCCCAACCGTCTGAAGCCTCGTCCCATTCTATGTGTTGTAGACAGTTTTTCTAGCGTTCATGAATAGAAGAGTTGGATACAGCACATATGGTACAGAACAATGGGTTAACATTACTTTACTGATATCTGCTGCATCAGACAACAGAAATCCTGATGTAAAATTAATGTTTCATTCATCGCTAATTAGTCTGTTGGAAAAGGACAATTTGATATACAGTACCAGTCAAAAGTTTGGACACATCTACTCATTCAAGGGTGATTGTGGAGGCCATGTCATCTGATGTAGCACTCCAACAGTCGCCTTCTACGTCAAATAGCCCTTACACAGCCTGGAGGTGTGTTGGGGTAATTGTCATGTTTTAACACATGATAGTCCCACTAAGCATAATCCAGATGGTATGGAGTAATCGCTGCAGAATGCTGTGGTTGTCATGCTGGTTAAGTGTGCCTTGAATTCTAAATAAATCACTGACAGTCTCACAAGAAAATCACCATCGCACCTCCTACATGCTTCACGGTGGGAACCACACATGCAGAGATCATCCATTCACCAACTCTGCGTCTCACACAGACATGACGGTTGAAACCAAAAATCTCTAATATGGACTCATCAGACCAAAGGACAGATTTCCACCAGTCTAATGTCCATTGCTCATGTCTGTTGGCCTAAGCAAGTCTCTTCTTCTTATTTGTGTCCTTTAGTAGTGGTTTGTTTGCAGCAATTTGACCATGAATGCCTGATTCAGTCTCCTCTGAACAGTTGATGTTGAGATGTGTCTGTAACTTAAACTCTGAAGCATTTATTTGGGCTGCAATTTCTGAGGCTGGTATCTCTAATGAACTTCTCCTCTGCAGCAGAGGTAACTCTGGGTCTTCCTTTTCTGTGACGGTCCTCATGAGAGCCAGTTGCGACTTGAAGAAACTTTCAAAGTTCTTGAAATGTTCCTTATTGACTGACCTTCATGTTTTAAAGTAATGATGGACTGTTGTTTCTCTTTGCTTATTTGAGCTGTTCTTGCCATAATATGGACTTGGTCTTTTACCAAATAGGGCGATCTTCTGTATACCCACCCCTACCATGTCACAACATAACTGATTGGCTCAAACGCATTAAGAAGGAAAGAAATTTCACATATTGACTTTTAACCAGGCACACCTGTTCATTGAAATGCATTCCTGGTGACTACCTCATGAAGCAGGTTGAGACAATTCCAAGAGTTTGCAAAGCTGTCATCAAGGCAAAGGGTGGCTACTTTGAAGAATCTAAAATATATTTAAATGTAACACTTTTTTGGTTACTACATGATGCCATACAGTATGTGTTATTTTATAGTTTTGATGCCTTCACTATTATTCTACAATGTAGAAAATAGTAAAAAATTAAGAAAAACCCTTGAATGTGTGTCCAAACCGTTGACTGGTACTGTACTTGGTACCAGTATAGTGTTTCTTTTTGAGTGTCCCGGTCTGTTAAAACCTGAAAAGAAAGAAAAAGAGAAACTTCAATCCCTCCAGAAATCTGGGTTGCACTGCACACCTGCGTGTGGAGAAGGCAGCAATCAGCAGTGTTTTCAGCAGTATTAGATAACCAGTGTTATTAAACCTGAGGAAGTGCTGACATCAGAAACCACTCTGCCTCTTCGCCCAGTAGACATGGCAGCATGTCAGAAACAACTCTTTCTTTCTGTCCCTCCTAAGGATGTTTTGGGAAAACATGGTAACACAGAGCGCCCAAGGGAAAAGTGTGGTTCTCTTCTCTCAATGTGGTGCTCTGTTAACAGCGGTGTCACTAAAACTTTGTGGTTCCATGAGGTAAATGCTTTTTGACTGGAAAAGGAGTACATCTTTGCCAGTGCAACAATAACCTCCCAGTCGAGGTGGGATACAGGTGTCAGTTGTAGGGGGGAAACGAAAATGAGAATACCCCTTGCTTAAAGAAATATGTGCCCTAAAATCGCCTTCGTCATCCTCATAATTCAGAGCTGACTTTCTTCTCAACCAGCCGGTGCAGTGTAGGAACAGCCACAGGCCTTGTCCAGATACCTGTCTAGAGTTACAGCTCTACTCTGCAGCAAGAATGTTATCACCACCGCCTGCCTGCTGCCAGGAGACATATGGATGGAGGGAAGAAGAGCTTTTAATATTCCAGAAATGCCTTTGGTTTTAATGTGGCTGAACGGATACTGTGGCTTGTCCTCTGAAAGAGGGAGAGAAAGAGAGAGCAGTGGCTCCCCTGGTCCCTTTGATGTGGATATGTGCAGCTCAGAAGATTTGTGTTGCTTCTGGAATCCTGTAATCAGAGTTTATCCCCCCTCTTTTATCTCTCTCTCTCTCTCTCTCTCTCTCTCTCTCTCTCTCTCTCTCTCTCTCTCTCTCTCTCTCTCTCTCTCTCTCTCTCTCTCTCTCTCTCTCTCTCCCAATTTTTAATCTTCCCTTTTAGAGCCCTTGTATTCTAGAATGTCTCTGCTTCTGCGTTTTATTGTATTGTCGTTGCATCACTGAATAATAATGTGTGACTCATTAGTTTGGAGACTTTCTCACTCTATGCTTCCTGTCTCTCTCCCAGAGTGTCGCTGTGGCGTCAAAGGCACCCTGAGTGGGGTAGGAGAGTGTCAACAGGTGTGTCTGTCTACCTCTGTCTGTTCATACCGCCTTGTGATGCTGACACAGTATGTCCAGCACAACGGTACTAACTGATTGTAAATCATTCAACCATCAATTGCTTACTGTTTAACTAGGAGGTCCATTTGTCTTGGATATATTCCTTTTATTGCATGACTTAAAAATCCCAATTTACTTGGTAACATTCACCTATCACTGGCAGTTCCCCGTTAACTTCAACATGGACTCCTTTTGTAGAAAAGTGGCCAGTGTTACTGCAAGCCCGCCGTGTGCAGCCATACCTGTGACACATGCAAGGAGGGCTACTACCTGCTGCAGAAGAGGAACTATTTTGGCTGTCAAGGTGAGTCAGCTGACCAAACATGAACCAGACGGGCTTCCTATGAACACACAGCCTTTTATCTTATCCATCTCACGAATGTGTTGAGACTCAGCCTCTGAATGTTTCACAGTGCAGGGTGTGCCTTTCTTATTCTACAAAGATTGTCACTCTTGACCAAACATTGTTTGAGTAATAGATGCGTAGTTAACCTCGGGTCACGGCTTGACCTCGTGATCAGTTATGGTTGTGTGTTAATCAGAAAGACCTTGATTGACCTGCTGCTTCTCTCCGATAGGCTGCCGGTGTGATGTGGGAGGAGCCATAGGCAGAGGGTGTGATGAGATGTCTGGACAGTGCCAGTGTCGGAAGAACGTAGTGGGCCGCACCTGCACTGAGTAAGGACGGACGGAAACTAAACACAATGACATGTTTTTGACATGCTGCTTAAGTTCTCACACGAATTGGAGCAAATGTTGTTAAATGCTGATGAATGGCAAGAAACTAACAGAAAATCCTAAAACCTCCGATTTCATGCATTCTAAATCTTGACTGCCATGATTATGTTCCAAACATATGAAACATTGCTCAAGTGTTTTATTCTTCCTCTCTCTCCCTCCACCCCTTCTCTCCCCTCCTGTCTGACCGTACCAGGCCAGCACCTAACTACTACTTCCCCAGCCTGCACCACCTGAGGTATGAGGTGGAGGATGGCATCACCCCCAACGCCAGGCCCGTACGCTTCGGCTATGACCCCCAAACGTTCCCAGGATTCAGCTGGAGAGGTTACGCCATCATGTCCCCAGCGCAGGTAAGACACATGATGATGCTGATAGGTGGACCTTAAACCTGTTCCTACCTGACCTGCTTGACATCTTGATTATTTAATAGTGGCTTTTTTCCCCTTCTTCTCTAAGCCTCATTTCTGGTGTACATTCTTTGTAGAAATGCTAGATGCTGCTACAAGCATTTCTTATGATGAATATGCTTGGTGGATGGTGTTGGCTTTTGTGGTGATTGTTGTGGTGGTAGTGTATTTCTTTTGAGTGTGTTGGAGTGATTGTCGGCTGTACAGTAGCAGGCCACTCTCCCAGTCAGTCCTAACCCTGGTGTGTGTCCGAAATGGCACCCTATTCCCTGTATAGTGCACTACTTTTGACAGGGCTCTGGTCAAAAGTAGTGCCCTATATAGGGAATAAGGTGCCACCCCTGTTTCTCCTCAGCCAGAGGTGATCCTATCGTTAGCTGTGGGTTTCCCCGGCCCCTTCCACATAATGGTTCGCTACGTCACCACTACCCCCCGCAGACCCACACAGGGGCGGCGGGATAGGGGGCGAGCTCGAGCCAGGATCTTGGTGGTGGACGAGCCTGATTTTCACACTTGCTGTGACTGTAAGTGATGGGTGTTTCCCCTCTGCTCGGCTATAGCCTGGTCCCGGATCTGTTTGTGCTGTCTTGCCTACTCCTGTGGTCGTGGGACCAGGCTAGCTCTGCTCTCCTCTGTTGGTCAGCTTACTGCTCCGTCTTCCCTTTCTAACCCCCTTCTATCCCTCTACCTCTACCAGCATGGCCTTCTAGTCTACTAACAGTATTACTGTACCCCCCTCCATCAGCTGTGTCTAACTCCTGTCCCTGCAGAGTGAAGTGAGAGTAACAGTGCATGTGGACGAGGCAAGGCGATCCTTGTTCCGACTTGTCCTGCGGTACGCTAACCCCAGCAGCCAGGACAGTGTGACTGGTGGTGTAACGGCTACCTATGTCCGAGGTGGCCAAGGTAAGGCTGCCTCTCTAACTCCTGCTTCACACAACGTCATATTCGTCTCCTATCAAGCAGAAACAGTTTTATCTCCCGTGCACCCCTCAAAAACACAGGTGCACGGATACACTTACAGTATAGGCTGTAAAAGTTGTTTCATGCAAGTCTTTCCGTGATCTTTTGTTTGGCAATGCTTTACTACAGGGATGAGCAACTCCAGTCCTCTAATTTGCGCGTTCTAATCTGAAGATGAGCATTAGTTGATTATTGGAGTCGGGTGAGTTCGCTGGCTGGGACAGTGACCAAAGTGGGAACCTAATCAGGACTGGAGTTGCCCATTCCTGCATTACTACCTTGAAATGGCATGGGGTCCCTAATCACACCGTTGATGTTATACCTCGGGCGCACCTAGACAGTTTTGTTTTAACCCTAAACTGACACGCCTCATTTCGTCAACAGCTTGGCGTTTAGTTGGCTAATTGAATCAAGTGTGTCAGTTAAATCAGGTGTCCCTGAGGAGAGGGTTGGGAAACCCTGTCTTAGACTACATGAATACACGTCAACCTTGGTGCTGTTAACTGTAAGGTCTTGTGTTGCTTTGTTTAACTGTATTTAACTGTATCCTGATTGGTTGATTGAATGATTAATTCATTGATTGGTCGATTGTATCCTGCAGGGTCAGGTCAGAGTAAGGAAGTGGTGTTTCCTTCTAGCTCCTCCCCTGCCTACCTCACGGTCCCTGGGGACGGCTTCGCTGAGCCCTTCACACTGACCCCTGGGAAATGGATCATACGCATCCAGGCAGAGGGCCTTCTACTGGTGAGGCCAGGACTGTTAGCCTGTGAAACCATCTGTCAGTGACCGAAGAGAAAAAAGAGGTAGAGGAATAGGTCATAAATGTGTTCTTCTCTCTCTCTGCTCTCCACCGACCATCCCAGGACTACTTGGTGCTGCTGCCCAGTGATTACTACGAGGCTCCCTTCCTCCAGGAGAAGATCGCCCAGCCCTGCACGTACACATTCACCGCAGACAGAGACACAAAGTAATCCCCGTGTTCCCCCAATGCTCTTTACCAAGGCATACAGTTCTGTCAGGTGCATGTTGACATCAGACAGTATGTCTGTTCAATGTATGGACTGTACATACATGTAGTCTGTGCAAGGTTGTGTTGTTTAAATGCATGTTATCCCCAGACTCTGACCGCAGTTGTGTCTGTCCCTCCCTCACTCCCTCACTCACTCACT
Source organism: Oncorhynchus masou masou (assembly GCF_036934945.1). Classification (NCBI taxonomy): domain Eukaryota; kingdom Metazoa; phylum Chordata; class Actinopteri; order Salmoniformes; family Salmonidae; genus Oncorhynchus; species Oncorhynchus masou. The sequence goes on from NC_088228.1 coordinate 26,445,377, forward strand.
CACTCACTCACTCACTCACTCACTCACTCACTCACTCACTCACTCACTCACTCTCTCCAGCTGTCTGCTGTATAAGCACATGGCGATGAACAGGTTCAGCTCTGTGCTGGGCTCTCAGGGCCAGTTCTCCAGCCAGTGGAGACGCAGGAGGAGACAGGCCCTCGTCCGCCGGCCAACTCCAGCCCACCCCGAGATGGCCTCGCTCACCGGGAAACAGGTGGGTCTAGGTCTGGGGCTCTGCTGCGCACACACACACACACACACTAAAATATGCTCACAAACATACTTTTTGTCCCTCTTATTGTGATGGTTTATGGCTTTTATTTTATAGTTGGACAGTAAATGCGTAGTGTGACTCTGAGACGCTGCATTTGCCCTCCCCCATGTCTGTGTGTGTGTCCTGTAGGCCCAGTTACAGCTGAGCCTGCGCGTGTCTCCACCCGGTCCCTACATCCTGGTCCTGGAGTATGCCAGCGAGGTAGACACGGTCCAGAACGTCAACCTCATCATCGCTGGCCAATCAGAGAGTCATATCCAGGCCAGAGCCAACATCTACAGCTGCCATTACAGGTTTGTGTGTGTACTGTACGTTTACTGAGATTGCAATGTTCCGTTTCTGTCTTTCAGTATTGTTCACATCGTCTGTACTCGAGAGGCAGGGTTGGCAAATCATTTGTGTGCATTTTGTGTAATAAACCTGTTTTAACGCAGCTCTCCAGCTCTGTAATACCGTTGGTCATTGAGGGTGTTCATCCAATACTTGTCCATGCAGCTTCCTTTGTCGCAGTGTGGCGGTCGACGGAACCAATCGCGCTGCAGTGTTCCAGTTTACCCACAATGCCGAGCTTCTTCTACAGACCTCCACAGCCTCAATGCTGCTGGTGAGAAAGAACCCTTTTGTCATCCCGTTGCATAGCAGCAAGATCCTCACGTAATGCAGCCTCTTCTGCTGTGCCATCCTTTTTTATATTGCAGTGTGTATATTCTCTAGTAAATGGAAGGGTACCGGCTGTATCAAAGTGAGTTCATGTTCAAATGAAATCCTTGTCTTTCCTGTTGCCATTTTTGACTGTATTCCTCTGTAGTATAAAGTGTATGCAGTGCCCGCGGAGGAGTTCTCCATGGAGTACCTGGACCCCAAGGTGCTCTGCGTCTCTGTCCACGGACGCTTCACTGAGGACAGGTAAGCCGTCTTACCTCATAATACTATGTTGTAATGCCTGGGGACTTTAAGTGGCTTCTTCGAAATAGACCAGCTGGTGTTTTTGACAACTAGCAATCAGCGGCGATGAGCAAACGTGGTAGTAATAGTCGTGCCTGTATTTTCCGGGGGGGGGGGGGGGGTAGATGCTGTTGTGGGGATGCTTACCTTCCACACATCTGTTTTCCAGGTGTGATTCAATGCATTCCTCGGCCAGGGTCACTTAACTGAGGCTGTCTGATATCCAGGCCAACTTCTCCTCTCCACCTAGCACACCTGGGTTCAACTAGTACTTGTTTCCTTCCAAATACTTAAAGCTGCACTTGATTGAGCTTTCCTGATGCAATGGAACTAATGGAATAGTCCCAAAAGTGCTCATTTGTACTCTGGCAAGGCATAATCAATCACACCTTCAAAAGTATATGAAAGAAAACAAATCCGATTTGAACACTGGTCTGACAGCCCGTGACCACGCCAGAATTTACTGCCATGGTTGCTGCTGATGACTAGTTGTCAGCAGCACCGGTCCTGTTATTATACGGATAGTTTCTACAAGCTATTTTTACACCGCTTTCAGTGTAAACTCCACTATTGTTTAAGGTAATAATCAAGGTGATATCTCAGGGAAAATAAACAGTGAAAGTGAGGGGGAAAACCCTGGTCAAGACTGTAACTGTTTTTGTTGGTGGAAGAGGGAGTAGACCAAAGTGCAGCGTGGTAAGCGTTCATGTTGTAAATTTAATCAAAACTGAACACTAAACAAAATAACAACGAGGAATGACGAGAACGAAACAGTTCTGTCAGGTGATCCACACAAAACAGAAAACAACCCACAGCTCAAGGGCGAAACCAGGCTGCCAAAGTATGGTTCTCAATCAGAGACGATTGACAGCTGACATCAGGCCAAACACATAGAAATACAAACATAGAACAAAACTTAGAATACCCACACACATCACACCATGACCAAACTAAAAATAGAAACATACAAAGCAATCTACGGTCAGGGCGTGACAAAGACACTTGTTGTTTGATGCTGATGGTTCAGGCACATTACAAAAGGCCTTTCCTTTCATGTTGTTCTGCTGTTTCCACAAAGCAAAATAAGGAGGGAAAGCATGAAAAGATCAGCCCCACATCAGGCCTGAGAAAACACATAGCTTGCCAAGAATTGGTGATAAGAGGATTGATAAGGACTTAAAACCGAGAAAAGAAAGAGTGAGGTTTTGACTCGAAGGGACTTTTTTTTTTTTTGAGATCGCGAAATGGGTCTTTGTTGGTCAGTGAGAGTGGATGAAGGAGAACGATAGAGAGAGTTAATGGGGTTAAGATCAAGTCTGAGGGCATAGGGGATTGAGGTTTGCTCCACTCAAGAAAAGTGTGTGTGAGAGATGTAGGGGCTTCTATACATTGATGAGAGAGAATGTGATAGTTATAGGATGTCTACATGTGAAAGCTGTTTCCTCCAGGTCACAACCTTTATGTGGTCACTGCCCCTGCTAATAACCAGTCACATTGTATCCCAGTAGTGCTTAGCAAACACATCAGAAGCTGCTTCTGAAATGTACCCTGGTCAAATGTAGTGCACTATATGTAGGGAATAGGGTGCTGTTTCAGACTCATCAACCTGTCCCCCTTTCTTTCTTCCCTCCAGTCAGTACTGTGTTCCCAGCCAGTACGACAGGCCCTCCACAGCGCTGGTTCTGGACGCAGCTCGGGACGCACACCCCTCCTCCCCACAGGCCGTCCCCCAGCAGAGGGAGAGTGAAGAGTGGAGACGAGGACAACAGGCAGGGGGATTCCCTTTCCCTGGAGCCCAGAGTGAAGGGGTACTACTCAAATCTCCCCAGGTACATGCATGGAGCTGGGCCTGTATAATTGATTTTACCTTTATTTAACTAGGCAAGTCAGTTAAGAACAAATTCTCATTTTCAACGATGGCCTAGGAACAGTGGGTTAACTGCCTGTTCAGGGGCTGAACGACAAATTTGTACCTTGTCAGCTCGGGGATATCAACTTGCAACCTTTCGGTTACTCGTCCAACGCTCTAACCACTAGGCTACCTGCCGCCCCAATAATGCTGCTGCTGCTACTGCTGCTGCTTGGAGTGGGACCATGTGGGGCATGTGGGGCTTGAGATATGAAGCCCACAGCTTCACTAACATTAATTGCAGTAACATCCCTACAGGGTTACAGTATATAGTTAACGAGCAGGTTTTTAAGTGGTACGAAGCACATTTCTGTGGAAACGGACAACAAAATCTAATTTGATCTTATCTCTGTGGCGTTTACACGTTCCTCCACGTTGTGTTCCTTCTCTGTTCCTCTATTCCTCCAGACAGAGATCCGTTTCAGTGCCAGGGTGCCAGTTCCTGGCAGGTATGTGTTTGTGGTCCACTACTGTCAAGCTGAACACACCACCTTCCCTGTGGAGGTACGGGTGGATGCCGGACACACGTGGGCCGGTGAGTTTAGTGTGAAGCCGTTGATCCAGATTGATATGGTTGGATAGAGAGTGTATATGATCCAGGATCTTACTGACCCCGACATCATCCTAGATGTAATGAAATGGATGTCATGAACATACAGTAGCAGCTAGTCCCCTATTCTATGGGAGTATTGTCTGGGAGAGCCTGTTGTGTGTTTTGGGGCTTCTAGTGGACTCTGGAGCTCGGGTGATTCCCTTTTAAGAGGGGATCACTCCTCCCTCTCCTCCCTGCTCTCACCTCCCCTCTCCCACCCCCCATCCTCTCTCCTCCCCTCTTTCTCCTCTCCTCCCCTCTTTCACCTCTCTCACCTCCCCCTCCTCCCCTCTCATCCATTCTCTCACCTCCTCTCCTCCCCTCTTTCACCTCTCCTCCCCTCTTTCACCTCTCTTCCCCTCACTCACCTCCTCCTCTCTCCTCCCTTCTCTCTCCTCCCCACTCTCTCCTCTCTCTCCTCCCCGCTCCTCCTCTATCCTCCCCTCTATCTTCTCTCCTTCCCTCTCACCTCACCTCATCTCTCCTCCCCTCTCTCCCCTCATCTCTCCTCCTCTCATCTCTCCACCCCTCTCTCTCACCTCTCCTCTCTCTCCTCCCCCTCCTCCTCCCCCTCTCACCTCCCCTCTCCTCCTCTCACCTCCCCTCTCTCTCCTCCCTGCTCTTCCTCTGTCCTCCTCTCTCTTCCCCTCTCTATACCCGCTTCCCTCTTTTTACCCCTCCCTACTACTGCTCCACCCACCTAATACACCCCCTCTCCTCTCATCACGCTTTCTCCTCTCCTCCTTCTACTACTTGCTCTCTCTCCTCCCCTCTATCTTCCCAAACGCTGGTCCTTCTCCCAATCCCCCTTCTTCCTCTACGACTACGCCTCCTTACACCCTGCTGCACCCCCACCTTCCTCTCTCTACCTCAGGCACTGTGAATGCCTCTTTCTGCCCGGGAGTCTCCTGCTGCAGGGAGGTGGTCATCGCTGAGAGGCGCATCGCTCTGGACCTTCCCCAGCAAGACATGGCCATCTCTCTCAAGGTTCCACCCGGGAAGACCCTCACTCTGGTCAGTTTTTTCATGTCAGCCACTATTACTCTATCAATTAGCCTACTTACAGTTGATCATTATTGCCTATTAAGGAAGGAGGAGAACGCCTTCCTCAGGAAAACCTTCACTCTCGTCCAATGTGGTTATGCCTGTAGTGTGATTCAGGAGGATTTAGAAGTCTATGATATGCTGTATTAGACTTTTGCCAGGTTTGCATGGTACTGCTCTCTGGCCTCCGTGTTTGATCATGTCCCAAACAACTACTAAACAACCGGCGGTCTGTATTCTACCTGGCAACCCCCACTCCGCCCAATTAGAGCTAAGCTCTCAAATCCAGTAAGCCAATAATGCTTACAGCTAAGTTTGTATTTGCTGTCGGCTGTTTATTATAGCATAATTATGATATCATAATTAACATACCCCGCCTGGGTTGAGGTCAATCCCATTTAAAAGTCAGTCTATTCAGAATGTAAACCAAATTCCAATTCCAGATGCTTCTAATTTAAAAGCATTGAAAATCATTTGAACGTCTGTGTGTACTTCCTGAATTGCCTGGAATTGAAATGGAATTGACCTCAACCCTGTGTGACCTCAATAGTCTCCCACCGCAGATAAGACCAACCACAAAACAGTTCAGTATCGCTGAAATACCCTGTGGTTTGTGTGTGTTTTATAAATGTTATCATTGTTAAGTCTGTCAGGTAAAACGGTTTCTTACGCTATATGCTAAGTCTCAACGTGGGCGTTTCTGAGAGAGATAAGCCGGCAACATTGTCGTTTGGTTTTGAAGGTTTGTTTTGTACCGACTCTTCAGGATTACATCTTGGTGGTTCCTGACGATAGCTACACCCCTGATCTCCTGAAAGAGAAGCCGTTTGATAAGTCATCTGATTTCACCAGGCAGTGTGGAGGACCAAGCTTTTCTATCGAGTGAGTATTCAGTTCAGTGATCGTGTGCCAGTTGGTTTCTCAAGACTATGACCAAGCAAAACCACGCGCCCTGTGGAATGGAATCAACAGCTTTGCTGAGTGATATGAAGATGACGTCATTCAGTATGATTGTAATTGCAGGATCATATCATGTTTATTTGAAACTTCAATTTCGACTTTGTGTGGTGAAATTAACGGGGGGGGTGGATTATTATAATATTTTTTTTAAGGGAGTAGTTGTTTTTAATGTGTGGATGATCAATACTCAGAGATTTTCATAACTACTTTATTTGATTGACCCCTAACCCCAAATGTTTTCTTCCTGTTCCAACAGCCCCAGAACGTCCTCCCAGTTCTGCAGAGACTCAGCCCGCTCCCTGGTAGCAGCCTATAGTGACGGGGCCCTGCCCTGCTACTGCGACAAATCAGGGGCCACGGTGCCCACCTGTAACCCTGTAGGGGGCCAGTGTCCCTGTAGGCCCCATGTGATCGGTCGGCAGTGTACACGATGTGCCACAGGATACTATGGCTTCCCATACTGTAGACGTAAGTAGATTTCAGATACTAAAATGTCTCACACACACACATAGTTTCTTACCCTAACCTGTCTATGCCCCCCCCCCAGCGTGTGAGTGTGGCCAGCGGCTGTGCCACGAGGTGACGGGTCAGTGTATCTGCCCGCCCCAGACAGTGAAGCCAGTCTGTGATGTGTGTGAGAGCCAGACGTTCAGCTACCACCCTCTAGTGGGCTGTGAGGGCTGTGACTGCTCCCCCAACGGAGTCAGGCCCAACGCAGGGAGAGACTGTGACCGTGACACGGGACAGTGCACGTGAGTAGAGCTCTGTGTAGAGACTAAATCCACATAAAAAAATACTACAGTTTACTATAGAATACTACAGTACTTACTATGTAATTGTGTAGTAAACTGTAATCTACTATATAATACTATACTACACACTGTAGTATCCCTCGATCATGTGTAGTACTTAGTGTAGAATGGTATAGCATACTGTGGAATACTATAGTAAATACTGCAATATTAATTAGCATATATCCTGTCCATTCCCCTCCTCCATATCCCAATTTGTGCCACCTGTAAGTGAGAAACAAGTATAGACCATATATTGTGTTCCCTATGGTTATAGAAAAGAGTTCAGAACCCAGTCCTACCTACCTACAGGCTATAGAACATTTGCTGTAGGTTTCCTAAAGGAGAAAGCTCTCCGCTTCTATGTCAAAGATAATAAGAAAATGAGCACTACAATAAATACGACAGTCCGCAAACACACCCCAGTAAATACTTGAGGCCCGAGGTGGTGTGGTATATGGCCAATATAACACAGGTAAGGGCTGTTCTTGCACTCGTGCCTGGACACAGCCCTTACCTGTGGTATATTGGCCATATGCCACAAACCCCCAAGGTGCCTTATTGCTATTGTAAACTGGTTACCAACATAATTAGAGCAGTAAAAATAAATGTTTTGTCATACCCTTGGTATGCCAATCAGCATTCAGGGCTCGATCCACCCAGTTTATAATACAGTTTATACAACGGGTGGGACTAATCCTGAATGTTGATTGGTTAAAACCGCATTCCAGCCGGTGTTTATAACACAAGTTACCACAGGCTAAATCTATGACATTAAAATGCCTTTTTACTCTGTTCCATCTGATTGCAGAATCCACTGTCTCATCAGCAGAGTCAGAGAAGTTATAAACTTGATCTTCACTATAAAAAGCATCTAGACATTATCTCACATTTCTTTTAGACTAACATTTAGTTTTCAACAGCGGAGATTTGTATAAACGCTGTCTGTCTATCCGACCATTTAAACATTGTTTCAATATTCAAATTCAATCTCCTGCTGTCCCATAGTAATGAACGAGAGTCGGGACCAGACAGACAGGCAGCGTTTCTCAGCCAATCGAAATCATGAATCAGCATCATGTCCAAAAAAAGGTCAAATGAAACGCAGCTAATTTGCGGTCTTTCCAGCTTCAATTTGAAGTGATTGTGTTACTGTAGCTGTGTTGTTGGCGAGCTCCTCTGAACAACGGTGTCCTAACGAGTGAGCGTCTTTTCTATGCCAGGCGAAATAAATGTCACTAGAAAACAGATTAAACAAATGCAAATGCAGCTACTTTGCTGTTATTCTGGCTCCACTATTTGACGTGACTGTAAGTTAGTCGTAGTTGTCTAGCTAGCAAGCAAGGGATAAGAACGTTGCCCCTCAGTATGGCAATGGAACATTTAGAAGGAATGACTGTGTCACATCCATAGATACAGAACAAAAAGACTGAACGACTGGGTCGCGACTCTAGATTTGTGTCGGGACTATTATCTTGTGGAATTAATAAAAATAAAGTTTTTAATGAAACGTCCACTTAAATATACTACTGTTATTTTACTACAGTATTTTTATTTTATTTTACCTTTATTTAACCAGGCAGGTCAGTTAAGAACAAATTCTTATTACTCGTCCGGTTACTCGTCCAATGCTCTAACCACTAGGCTACCCTGCCGCCCCATTTATACTATAGTAAACTGTAAATACTACAGTATACTGCAGTAAAGTCTGCAAATACACTACAGTGAATACTATTGTATTTCTTACCATAGTATACACCAGGGTTACCCACGTTTTCTGAGTAAAAAAAACACTCTTTTTTTTTCTTCACCTGGAATTCAGCTGATTTAAAAAAAAATCTGTTCCCAAGTATTCCCACTCATAATCAGGAGACAAGTCATCGTATACAAATATAAGCAAGATTTGAAGTGATTATGTTTTTGTGAAATATTACATCTGTTTGGGCTTCATGCGGTCAATTTGCAGTCTATTTGTCAATATGATCCGGCCCCCAGACCACCTGCTCAAGAAAGAAATTATCCCTTGGCGGAATCTAGTTGGTGATCCCTGGTAAACACTATAGTATTTCATATAGGAAACACCACACACGGTAAAGGTTGTGGAGTGCTGAATGAGATTCTCTTGTCATTATTTCGCACCTTTCCTCTTATAAGACATGGCCAGTAGCTGAATATTTGAACATGCTGTGGATGAGATTTCCAAGTACAATCATGTTAATTGTATGTGTATTTGTTCTGTGTGTGTGAAGGTGTAAGCCCAGGATTGGTGGGCGGCAGTGTGACCGGTGTGCTGCAGGGTTCTACAGGTTCCCAGACTGTCTCCCATGTAGCTGTAACCAGGGAGGGGTCACACCTGATATATGTCACCCAGACACAGGACAGTGCCTCTGCAAGGTGACTTATAATGCTGTGTGCTTTTAAACAATCATTCGTAATATTAGGATTGTCTAAATGAAGTGTCAAATCGCAAATAGTGTGTTAAATCTACGTCTTTAACATGTCGACCAGACTTTCTCAGGGTCGATCATCTAATTTAGCCTCAAATAAACTAACATCTCTGAGGGCTTCTCTACTGGGAAACAATGTGATTGGTTATTAGCAGGGTCACAGTGACCAGGAAAAGGTTGTGACCTGTGACATCTGGAGGTAACAGTAAGCAGCCGTATGTCCTGTTGTTGTAGAGGAACGTGCAGGGTGCCCGCTGTGATGCCTGTAGAGACGGGTCCTTCCACTTTGACCCCTCCCACCCCAGAGGCTGCGTCAGCTGCTTCTGCTTTGGAGCCACCGACCAGTGCCAGAGCTCTGGCAAACGCAGGGGGAAGGTGTGTGCGTGGCGCATGCGTACATGCTTGTGTATGTGTGTGTGTTTCTGAAATTTTATAGGCATTTTCATTGATACATACTTTCCGTGCCACAGAAATGTGAAATAAGTTGTAATTACACTGTACCTGTTCAGACACATGATCAAACCCTTATCTAGCTAAAGGATCCGTGTTGAAACAACCCACATTCCCTGGAGTGGATATACCCACAGCTTTGCCACACCTGCAGAACATAACTCCATTGCACACAGCATGCTATTATATTCCTATGTACATAATGGCATTTTACCAAACCATAGGCCGATAGTATATAGTACAATCCTCTTTCCCTTCGCCTCCACTAGTTTATGGACATGCGTGGCTGGCGTCTGGAGAGGGATGACCAGGAGGAGGTGGCATCAGTCCTCAACCCGTCCAGTAACACTGTGGTAGCAGACGTACAGGAGTTGCCTGGCACTACCCAGCTCCTCCACTGGGTGGCGCCACCATCCTACCTGGTAGACCGGGTGAGTAGAGAGTGGAACTTGAGAGGAGGACATGTACTGTTGGAATAGAATAGCTCAGTTTAAAAAAAGAGGACATGTTTCTGTAATATTTGGAAGTTATTTTTATATGAGACTTGAGCATTTTTAACATTTGATCAGTTGTTATTTAGCTGTGGATTCAGTGACAAGAACAGAAGGCAGGGCTTCAAGCAGCTGCCATTGAGCCTAAATAACAGTGCTTTAACAGTTCGACACTGGGTCCTGTACCAGTCCCATTGACTGTGACTGATAGTCAGGGTTGGGGAATAACTGATTACATGTAATCTGATTACAAAAAACTAAATGTAATCAGTTCTGTTACCATCAAAAATATTGTAATCAGATTACAGATATTTTTGAAAAACTAGATGATTAGTTCTTGAATTACCTTTAAATTCAGAAATTATTTTTGGGAAAAATACATTGACACCTTTCTGTTTTCTCACTGACATTCAATTCAGCATTGTTCCACTCGATCTAGTCTGACCACAAGTCAGAGACCACTTTGATGACACACCAAATGTGTTTGATGGATCCTTTTTGTCTTCTTCTAATGTCTCTTAAGGGGAAAGTAATCCAAAAGTAATCAGATTACATCACTGGGTTGGGGTAATCAAAAAATGACGTTACTGATTACAATTTTGGACAGGTAACTAGTAACTGTAACGCATTACATTTAGAAAGTATCCTACCCAACCATGCTGATAGTGTTCCGCTCCTGTCTCAGGTGTCGTCCTATGGGGGCTACCTCACCTACCAGGCTAAGTCCTTTGGGATTCCCAGTGAGGGGATGTCGCTGATGGACCGCAGACCTGATGTCCTGCTCAGTGTACGTACATTATGACACATTGTATCATCACTCACGGCTAATTATGACATCTCTCTAATTGGTGTATAAGTCATATATATATATATGATGACTTCCTGTTTTGAGTAACCCAGTGTTATTTGTCTGCAAATTTCTCAGGGCCAGGAGATGACCCTGGTCCACATGTCCCCACATACCCCTCATCCTGACAGACTCCACCAGAGCAGAGTCCAGCTAGTGGAGGTAAAACCGAGTCCTTATTCCATCTGTTGTGAACACATATAATAACATTTGATCAGTCCTCAACATTTCCAATCCCTCACTAACCCCTGTCTGTTCTGTTTAGGGGAATTGGCGTCACTCCGGCACCAACCGTCCTGTGTCCAGAGAGGATCTGATGGAAGTCCTGGCAGGGCTGGTTGGTCTGAGGGTGCGGGCCCTCTACTTCACCCAGAGCCAGAGACTCAGCCTGGGGGAGGTGGGCCTGGAGGAGGCCACAGACACAGGGGCCGGGGGCCCTGCCAGCACCGTGGAGGAGTGTGCCTGTTCCGCTCTCTACAGAGGAGACTCCTGCCAGGTGAGACAGATCTCATTCACTCTTAGTCCCCTAGGTGCCTCATGTAGATCTACAGGGATCATATATAATACTTTTAAAGTAACTGCCCAGAGTTTCCAGATTTCTATGAAATATGACATAGAATTACTTACACTAAGTGTACAAAACATTAAGAACACCTGCTCTTTCCATGACATAGACTGACCAGGTGATTCCAGGTGAAAGCTATGATCCCTTATTGATATCACTTGATAAAGTCACTTCAATCAGTGTAGATGAAGGGGAGGAGACAGATTAAATAAGGATGTTAAACCTTGAGGCAATTGAGACACGTTTTGTGTATGTGTACCATGGGCAAGACAAAAGATTTAAGTGCCTTTGAACGGGGTGTGGTAGTAGGTGTCAGGCGCATCGGTTTGTGTCAAGAACTGCAACGCTGCTGGGTTTTTCATGCTCAACAGTTTCTCATGTGTATAAACAATGGTCCACCACCCAAAGGACATCCAACCATCTTCACAGAACTGTGGAAAGCATTGGAGTCAACATGGGCCAGCATCCCTGTGGAACGCTTTCGACACCTTGTAGAGCCCATGCCCTGACTAATTGAGGTGGTTTTGAGGGCAAAGGGGGAGGGGGGGGGGGGGGGGGGGGGGTAAACCTCAATATTAGGAAGTTGTTCTTAATGTTCTGTACATCCTGTGTACAATATGATTGAAATAGTTTTCCTTCCCAAAATGTTTAATTAGCTATGACAAAAATAAGCTTTTCTGTGTTGGAATGGTGTGGGCTTACCTCAACAACCAAATGGTGTGGGCTTACCTCAACAACCGAATGGTGTGGGCTTACCTCAACAACCGAATGGTGTGGGCTTACCTCAACAACCGAATGGTGTGGGCTTACCTCAACAACAGAATGGTGTGGGCTTACCTCAACAACAGAATGGTGTGGGCTTACCTCAACAACAGAATGGTGTGGGCTTACCTCAACAACCGAATGGTGTGGGCTTACCTCAACAACAGAATGGTGTGGGCTTACCTCAACAACAGAATGGTGTGGGCTTACCTCAACAACAGAATGGTGTGGGCTTACCTCAACAACAGAATGGTGTGGGCTTACCTCAACAACCGAATGGTGTGGGCTTACCTCAACAACAGAATGGTGTGGGCTTACCTCAACAACAGAATGGTGTGGGCTTACCTCAACAACCGAATGGTGTGGGCTTACCTCAACAACAGAATGGTGTGGGCTTACCTCAACAACAGAATGGTGTGGGCTTACCTCAACAACCGAATGGTGTGGGCTTACCTTAACAACAGAATGGTGTGGGCTTACCTCAACAACAGAATGGTGTGGGCTTACCTCAACAACAGAATGGTGTGGGCTTACCTCAACAACAGAATGGTGTGGGCTTACCTCAACAACAGAATGGTGTGGGCTTACCTCAACAACCGAATGGTGTGGGCTTACCTCAACAACCGAATGGTGTGGGCTTACCTTAACAAAAGAATGGTGTGGGCTTACCTCAACAACAGAATGGTGTGGGCTTACCTCAACAACAGAATGGTGTGGGCGTATACCGTCATTAAAAATATTGCAGGCAAGTAAATCACTGATTGGCCAGCGCATCATCCTTTTAAAAGTGAGATTTTCACTGGGAAGTTACTGAGAGAGTACTCCATAGTTGCCTTGGTGTTTTTGTTATTTTGGAGATGGTAATGAGTCCAAGGATAGGTGGGCTTTTAGCTCTCAGATGCTCATCAAGTGTGTAAGGGCTGGGGGCTATGTCCTAGGGGTCAGTTTGGGATTGGGAAAGAGAGGGGGCGAGACAGAGGGAGAAAATGATTAGGAGAAAGTAAGAGAGAGGAAGAGGACAGGAGGGGCTGAGAGGGAGAGGTGTCGACCGACCGATCGAGTCATTTTGGAGAAGAGAAGAGCGAGAACTGCCCTCCCCGCTGTGGGGTTTTTGTCGTGACACGCCCTAACAATGGTGCCACGCCCAGCCTGGGGTGAGTGAGGTCACTGGCAGGCAGAGGAAAAATCCATCAGCCCGTTGAAGAGCCAGCGGCTTAAACAAGCCTTTGTGGAATGTCCCGGAATAAAGTGTGTGTGTTTCATCAGCCAAGCCCAGTAGCCCGAGGGAGAGGGATAAGATGCACAATCACGCAGACATAATATTAAAGATTATACCACTGCTGTAAACCACTCCGTTGCCATAGTAACAGCACTTCAAATCAAATACAATAAAAAAAAACATACAGTACGACATTTAGAACGTTAGAACCAAATTATTCCCTGAGGTTGTTTAGTACGCAGGTGGTTCTCCCTCTCCAATTAGGAAAAGTTGGATGGAAGCATTTTCCCCCTCAGAATCCACGTATTAAATGGAACGACTGTAAATGTATGCATTTTCAGTGTGTACAATTCCACGGTAACAGAGTGATGCTGAATGACGGCACAAACCACACAAATCGTCACTCTGTTACTGAACTGAAATGTGTTTTTGTAAAAGGTGCAGTGAATTAAAATCATGATACCATCTAAACCGCTGTGAAATATCTTTTCCATAACCAAAAATATTGTATTTTCAGCTGTTCGAAGCTGAAAGTAAAAGACACAAAATCCAAATGTAAGAACGGGAAGCATAGAAATAGCGCTTCTTAGGCTTGTTGTCAATAAGAATGACAGATCTATAACTCACGTTTCTACGTGAATTTGGTCGGATCTCCCAAATAGTTACATATTGCAGCCTTAAGTCGTCATTGTGCATAGAGTTGTATGGTTTGTTTAACTGTTATGAACTTGAGTGAAGACCCTAACGCGGTTTTAACAGAAAACAGAGTTCTTTAATAAAAAACAGGAATGGCATAAATCCTCTTCCAACGTAGTCAATGGAACAAAAGAACGTAGTATAATGCTGTTTGCACCTGCCATGCAGACTCCGACAGGACAGGACAAGGTGGAAGCAAACGAGACGACAGCTTGCTTCTGGCATCAAAAAACACAAACAAGAATCAGACCCTGAAAGTAGCAGGAACAGAGAAAGAAATAGAGACCTAATCAGAGGGGGAAGAGAGAACAGGTGGGGAAAGAGAGAATGAGCTAGTTAGGGAAATGTAGAACAGCTGAGGGATGAGAGACAGAGAAGGTAACCTAAAAAGACCAGCAGAGAGAGAGAATGAAGAGAAAGGACAGGAACAGACATAACAAGACATGACAGTACCCCCCCCACTCACCGAGCGCCTCCTGGCGCACTCGAGGAGGAAACCTGGCGGCAACGGAGGAAATCATCGATCAGCGAACGGTCCAGCACGTCCCGAGAGGGAACCCAACTCCTCTCCTCAGGACCGTACCCTCCCAATCCACTAGGTACTGATGACCACGGCCCCGAGGGCGCATGTCCAAAATCTTACGAACCCTGTAGATGGGTGCGCCTCGACAAGGATGGGGGGAGGGACGAGCGGGGGCGCGAAGAACGGGCTTAACACAGGAGACATGGAAGACCGGGTGAACGCGACGAAGATAGCGCGGGAGAAGAAGTCGCACTGCGACAGGATTAATGACCTGGGAAATACGGAACGGACCAATGAACCGCGGGGCCAACTTGCGAGAAGCTGTCTTAAGGGGAAGGTTCTGAGTGGAGAGCCATACTCTCTGACCGCAACAATATCTAGGACTCTTGGTCCTACGCTTATTAGCGGCCCTCACAGTCTGCGCCCTATTACGGCAAAGTGCCGACCTGACCCCTTCCAGGTGCGCTCGCAACGCTGGACAAAAGCCTGAGCGGAGGGGACGCAGGACTCGGCGAGCTGAGATGAGAACAGCGGAGGCTGGTACCCGAGGCTACACTGAAAAGGGGATAGACCGGTAGCAGACGAGGGAAGCGAGTTGTGGGCGTACTCTGCCCAGGGGAGCTGTTCTGACCAAGACGCAGGGTTACGAAAAGAAAGACTGCGTAAAATGCGACCAACAGTCTGATTGGCCCGTTCGGCTTGACCGTTAGACTGGGGATGAAAGCCGGACGAGAGACTGACGGAAGCCCCAATCAAACGGCAAAACTCCCTCCAAAATTGAGACGTGAACTGCGGGCCTCTGTCGGAAACGACGTCAGACGGAAGGCCATGAATTCGGAAAACATTCTCGATAATGATCTGAGCCGTCTCCTTAGCAGAAGGGAGCTTATCGAGAGGAATGAAATGAGCCGCCTTAGAGAATCTATCGACAACCGTAAGAATAACTGTCCTCCCCGCTGATGAAGGCAGTCCGGTGATAAAATCTAAAGCGATGTGAGACCACGGTCGAGAGGGAATGGGAAGCGGTCTGAGACGGCCGGCAGGAGGAGAGTTCCCAGATTTAGTCTGCGCGCAGACCGAACAAGCGGCGACAAATCGACGCGCGTCACGTTCCCGAGTGGGCCACCAGAAACGCTGGCGAATGGAAGCGAGCGTACCCCGAACGCCGGGGTGGCCGGCTAACTTGGCAGAGTGGGCCCACTGAAGAACGGCCGGACGAGTAGGAACGGGAACGAACAGAAGGTTCCTAGGGCAAGCTCGCGGCGACGGAGTGTGAGCGAGTGCTTGCTTTACCTGCCTCTCAATTCCCCAGACAGTCAACCCGACAACACGCCCCTCAGGGAGAATCCCATCGGGGTCGGTGGAGACCTCAGAAGAACTGAAGAGACGAGATAAAGCATCAGGTTTGGTGTTTTTTGAGCCCGGACGATAAGAAATAACAAACTCGAAACGAGCGAAAAACAGAGCCCAACGAGCCTGACGCGCATTAAGTCATTTGGCTGAACGGATGTACTCAAGGTTCCTATGGTCAGTCCAAACGACAAAAGGAACGGTCGCCCCCTCCAACCACTGTCGCCATTCGCCTAGGGCTAAGCGGATGGCGAGCAGTTCGCGATTACCAACATCATAGTTACGTTCTGACGGCGATAAGCGATGAGAAAAAAACGCGCAAGGATGGACCTTGCCGTCAGAGAGAGAGCGCTGAGAAAGAATGTCTCCCACGCCCACCTCTGACGCGTCAACCTCAACAACAAACTGTCTAGAGATGTCAGGTGTAACAAGAATAGGTGCGGATGTAAAACGATTCTTAAGAAGATCAAAAGCTCCCTGGGCGGAAACGGACCACTTAAAGCACGTCTTAACAGAAGTAAGGGCTGTGAGAGGAGCTGCCACCTGACCGAAATTACGGATGAAACGACGGTAGAAATTAGCGAAGCCCAGAAAGCGCTGCAGCTCGACGCGTGACTTAGGAACGGGCCAATCAATGACAGCCTGGACCTTAGCGGGATCCATCTTAATGCCCTCAGCGGAAATAACGGAACCGAGAAAAGGGACAGAGGCGGCATGAAAAGTGCACTTCTCAGCCTTCACATAAAGACAGTTCTCCAAAAGGCGCTGGAGGACGTTGCCGCACGTGCTGAACATGAATCGAGAGAGACGGTGAAAAAATCAGGATATCGTCCATGTAAACGAAAACAAAAATGTTCAGCATGTCTCTCAGGACGTCGTTAACTAGTGCCTGAAAGACAGCTGGAGCGTTAACGAGGCCGAAAGGAAGAACCCGGTATTCAAAGTGCCCTAACGGAGTGTTAAACGCCGTCTTCCACTCGTCCCCCTCCCTGATGCGCACGAGATGGTAGGCGTTACGAAGGTCCAATTTGGTGAAAAACCTGGCTCCCTGCAGGATCTCGAAGGCTGAAGACATAAGAGGAAGCGGATAACGATTCTTAACTGTTATGTCATTCAGCCCTCGATAATCCACGCATGGGCGCAGGGACCCGTCCTTCTTCTGAACAAAAAGAACCCCGCGCCGGCGGGGGAGGAGGAGGAGACTATGGTACCGGCGTCGAGCGAAACCGACAAATAATCCTCGAGAGCCTTACGTTCGGGAGCCGACAGAGAGTATAATCTACCCCGGGGGGAGTAGTTCCCGGAAGGAGATCAATACTACAGTCATACGACCGGTGTGGAGGGAGAGAAGTGGCCTTGGAACGACTGAACACCGTGCGCAGATCGTGATACTCCTCCGGCACCCCTGTCAAATCGCCAGGCTCCTCCTGTGAAGAAGAGACAGAGGAAACAGGAGGGATAGCAGACATTAAACAGGTTACATGACAAGAAACATTCCAGGATAGGATAGTATTACTAGACCAATTAATAGAAGGGTTATGGCGCACTAGCCAGGGATGACCCAAAACAACAGGTGTAAAAGGTGAACGAAAAATTAAAAAAGAAATGGTTTCGCTATGATTACCAGAGACAGTGAGGGTTCAAGGCAGCGCCTCACGCTGAATCTTGGGGAGAGAACTACCATCTAAAGCGAACAAGGCCCTGGGCTCCCCTAACTGTCTGAGAGGAATGTCATGTTCCCGAGCCCAGGTCTCGTCCATAAAACAGCCCTCCGCCCCAGAGTCTATCAAGGCACTGCAGGAAGCAGATGAACCGGGCCAGCGGAGATGGACCGGAAAGGTAGTGCGTGATCCAGAAGGAGAGGCCTGAGTAGTTGCGCTCACCAGTAGCCCTCCTCTTACTGATGAGCTCTGGCTTTTACTGGACATGAGGTGACAAAATGACCAGCGGAGCCGCAGTAGAGACAGAGGCGATTGGTGATTCTCCGTTCCCTCTCCTTGGCCGAGATGCGAATACCCCCAGCTGCATAGGCTCAGCATCCGAGCCGGCGGAGGAGGGTGGCAGTGATGCGGCAGGTGGCAGTGATGTGGAGAGGGGAGCAACGGAGAACGTGAGCTCCTTTCCACGAGCTCGGCGACGAAGATCAAACCGTCGCTCTATGCGAATAGCGAGAGCTATTAAGGAGTCCAGACTGGAAGGAACCTCCCGGGAGAGGATCTCATCCTTAACCTCGACGTGGAGACCCTCCAGAAAACGAGCGAGCAAAGCCGGCTCGTTCCAGTCACTAGAGGCAGCGAGAGTGCGAAACTCAATAGAATAATCCGTTATGGATCTATTCCCCTGACATAGGGAAGACAGGGCCCTGGAAGCCTCCTCGCCAAAAAACAGAACGGTCAAAAACCCGTATCATCTCCTCCTTAAAGTCCTGATACTGGTTAATACACTCAGCCCTCGCCTCCCAGACTGCCGTGCCCCACTCACGCGCCCGTCCGGTAAGGAGAGAAATGACGTAGGCGATGCGGGCTGCGCTCCTGGAGTAAGTGTTGGGCTGGAGAGAGAACACCACATCACACTGAGTGAGGAATGAGCGGCACTCAGTGGGCTCCCCAGAGTAACACGGCGGGTTGTTGATCCTGGGCTCCGGAGACTCGGAAACCCTGGAAGTGGGCGGTGGATCGAGGTGGAGTTGGTGAACCCGTCTTGTGAGGTCGGAGACTTGGACGGCCAGGGTCTCAACGGCATGTTGAGCAGCAGACAATTCCTCCTCGTGTCTGCCTAGCATCGCTCCCTGGATCTCGACGGCGGAGTGAAAAGGGTCCGGAGCCGCTGGGTCCATTCTTGGTCTGATTCTTCTGTTATGAACTTGAGTGAAGACCCTAACGCGGTTTTAACAGAAAACAGAGTTCTTTAATAAAAAACAGGAATGGCATAAATCCTCTTCCAACGTAGTCAATGGAACAAAAGAACGTAGTATAATGCAGGTTGCACCTGCCATGCAGACTCCGACAGGACAGGACAAGGTGGAAGCAAACGAGACGACAGCTTGCTTCTGGCATCAAAAAACACAAACAAGAATCAGACCCTGAAAGTAGCAGGAACAGAGAAAGAAATAGAGACCTAATCAGAGGGGGAAGAGAGAACAGGTGGGGAAAGAGAGAATGAGCTAGTTAGGGGAAATGTAGAACAGCTGAGGGATGAGAGACAGAGAAGGTAACCTAAAAAGACCAGCAGAGAGAGAGAATGAAGAGAAAGGACAGGAACAGACATAACAAGACATGACAGTAACATTGCCATCGTGGTTTCAGCATCACTTTGCCTGTGTGCAACCCATAGGGATGGGAGATTGACAAGCCAAGGAAGCTTCGATTTTGTTTCACTGGCAATAGCTTATTACCAAAGTGAGACTCTAAGGACTTTGTAGTAGATTTTCATTTGACTTTCTATATAATTGTGTAGTATACTGTATAATACTATACTACACACTATAGTATCCCTAGATCATGTGTAATGCTTTGTATCGTATACTGTAGAATACTATAGTAAATACTACAGTAATATCTATATTAATACTACAGCAAAAATACTACACTTTTTTAACAGTATTAAATGCATACCCTGCCCATTCCCCTCCACCATATCCCAAATTGTTCCACCCATTAGTGAGATACCGACATGACAAATCTAGACCATATACTGTGTTCCCTATAGGTACTAGAAAGGAGCAGAAGCTCTAAACGATCCGTTCAGACCCCAGTCCCACCTACTTACAGGTTATGGAAAATGTGATTTTTCTTTTGTATTTCTCCAATAGGTTTCATTAAGGAGAATGCCGCCGTTTCTTTGTCAAAAGTAATAAAACAGTAAATACTACAGTAATGTCCTCAAACACTACATTAAATACTACAGTATACTAGAGTCAGCAAAAAAAGTACAGTAAATACTACAGTATATTACAGTCAGCAAAAACAGTACAGTAAATACTACAGTATACTAGTCCGCAAAAACAGTACATTAAATACTACAGTATACTAGAGTCAACAAAAGCAGTACAGTAAATACTACAGTATATTACAGTCCGCAAAAACACTACATTAAATACTACGGTATACTAGAGTCTGTAAAAACTGTACAGTAAATACTACAGTATATTACAGTCCGCAAAAACACTACATTAAATACTACAGTATACTAGAGTCTGCAAAAACAGTACAGTAAATACTACAGTATATTACAGTCCGCAAAAACAGTACAGTAAATACTACAGTATACTAGTCAGCAAAAACAGTACAGTAAATACTACAGTATATTACAGTCCGCAAAAACACTACATTAAATACTACAGTATACTAGAGTCTGTAAAAAATGTACAGTAAATACTACAGTATATTACAGTCCGCAAAAACACTACATTAAATGCTACAGTATACTAGAGTCTGCAAAAACAGTACAGTAAATACTACAGTATATTACAGTCCGCAAAAACAGTACAGTAAATACTACAGTATACTAGTCAGCAAAAACAGTACAGTAAATACTACAGTATATTACAGTCCGCAAAAACACTACATTAAATACTACAGTATACTAGAGTCTGTAAAAACTGTACAGTAAATACTACAGTATATTACAGTCCGCAAAAACACTACATTAAATGCTACAGTATACTAGAGTCTGCAAAAACTGTACAGTAAAAACTACAGTATATTACAGTCCGCAAAAACACTACATTATTTCTATTGTATATACTAGTTTTCTTTTACTACAGTATTTACACTATATTTAACTGTAAATACTACTGTATACTGCAGTTTAGTCTGCAAAAACACTACAGTGTATACTATAGTATTTTTTCATGTGGGTTGATTGAGTTGTTTTCCCCATTTTGCTTGTGCTCGAAGCCCTGTTACCATAGCGAGAGCATGATCTACCTGTGTGTGTACGTGTGTGGGAGACGTCAACATCCTCTAGTCAGGTGTGTTCAGAGGAAATGGATAATATGTACCCTGCAGCGCTAGAAAAAGGAGAGGCGCCCTGACACATAGCCGGGCGTGGCATCTGGCAACCTGGGACATTGTTACTCACTACCCGACACCAGATAGTACATACACAGATCCAACTAACTACCACGCCCAACTGTCTCCACTGCTATGTGTTTGGACTGCATGATTCAGGTGTGACTGCTACTCCTGCACTGTCTGGAGATTTCCAACCATTATTCACAGAACCACAGTCACACTGGCATGCTCACACACATACCCTGTGAACACATCTGTTGACACACTTCAACACAAACTCACTCAGGCTCCCAGGTGGAGCCCCACCCTAGCAACCTTTCTATATGTGGATGAGGCGGCTTATGTACATTCTGACGATCTTCCCGTCGACCCTTTGTGTGTAAGTGACATTGTATTGTCGGAAGTAGTTATAGTAACGAATGTGTATGGACGTTTTGATTTTGAATAAAGTAAACAAACAAAAAAATGAACCTATTTTCCAGGCTCTACATGTTGTCATGGAAAATATTGATGTTTTTTCCAACAACCAATGAGCAACTCCTCCATCAATCCAGCTCCATATTGAACATTGAGATTCCTGAAAGGACAGTCTCTCTGGCATGTTAGTTAAAAAAAAACTGGTACGCAGACTAGACATATTCACCCCCTCCTGGATCAAGATCCCTGTTGCCTAAATTGTTTTGTGCACTTCCAGTAATACCGTACACCCCGGTATGGTACAGAAACGGTTTGACTGTATGAACATCTGGATAACGCCCAACCCTAACGTGCACGTTGGTCAGCGTGTGGGTGTGCGTGTTGCTACACTGCTCTGAATGCGCTGCTGACTAAGGTGCTGTAGGTGAGTGGAGAAGGGGCGTGTCCTCTACATGTGGGAGTGTGTGTGTGTGTGTGTTTAAGAGGCAGAGGCAGGGGAGAGCAGGGAGTTATTTCAGACGAAACGTGAGCCATGTCAGACACGCGTGTACACAGCCCCTGGAGAGCCGGAGGGACAGACATGCTACTTCAGACCCTGCTGTGGGGGATCTTACTGGGACTATGCAACGCAGGACACAGACCCATTACCAGGGAAGAGAGGAACCGCTATCCCAGACAACATGACCGAGAGGCACAGAGGATACTTTATCCTTCCCTACATGACCAGGGCGGACAGAGAGTACATTACCCCTCTGTGAATGACCAGGGCGGACAGAGAGTACATTACCCCTCTGTGAATGACCAGGGCGGACAGAGAGTACATTACCTCTCTGTGAATGACCAGGGTACACAGAGAGTCCAGTATTCTTCTGTGAATGACCGAGGACAGACTGTTCAGTACCCGTCTTTTGACGACCAAGATGCCAGCTCTCAGATCCAGGTAAAACGATGGATTTCTGATGGGTTACAAATGAACTTACTAATGTATGCTTGGCTGCTCCGTGTACGAGGTAGACTTGTAGGATATCAGTTGACTTCCAGACCGTTATCCTATAGAGCGAAGGGTGTGTTTGTCTTTTGAGTGGCGGCGGTGCGTTAAGGATGAATACACACTCGTCTTGTGCTCAGCGTGGTGCTGGTGACATGACTCACTCGGGATTTGGGACATTGTGAGATCAATCATTCTCTGTCGCTAGGAAGGTTAGCTGACGTAAACTCTGATTACCTGTATCTCCTCAAACACTGCCACTTTGAATGGCGAAGTGTTCTTCTGCGTGGGAACGAAGTGTGTCGTTTTGAAATGTGTGTTTTAGGATTCTGTTCTGTTCGTGATAGAATTTGCATTCACCCAGGAAGGTCCCATTGAGATAGAAATCACTTTCAAAATTCTGTTTTTCTGTATGATATTGTTGTGTCTATGTATTTTGATGTATCTGTATTAATGTCTGTGTGTTTCTGTTCCAGAAATGTGCTCGTGGTTACTATAGGGACGGCAGTGGGCCCTACCTGGGTCGCTGTGTTCCCTGCTTCTGTAACGGTCTCGCCAACGAGTGTGACGACAGGACTGGGAGGTGCCTGGTAAGAACACACCCTTTTTTGTATATTTGTATTATTGTCTTCTATAATTTCTTATTGTTGCCGCATGATCGCAAGGGAACCCGCAAGTATGTGTGTCCTGTACATACCACGAATCAACTTGAACTCGAACACACACAGTGCTTCTGAATTACAATCATTCAAAACCTGTGATCCTAAAGAAGCCCTCAAGGAATTCAGTGATAACCACTTGGGCAACACCTGCTATGTCAGCCTATGTGACTCCATCAGGGTGAGCCACAGCCCAGTAGTCATAGTCTAGACCTCACAACCCACCCCACAGGGCATGGTGTGGCCATCCCACTCCGCCTTGGTGCCCACATACTGTTCTGTACCATGGTCGGCTAACCACATGAAACTATTGGATGATGGTGATTATATATGATTGTGAGATGGGTCTACATTAGCTGTCTCCCAGTGAAACTCTAGATCTCTAAACGCACTCTATATTCTCCTTTCTCCCTCTCTCACTTCCTCTCTCTCTCTCTCTCTCTCTCTCTCTCTCATCTCTCTCTCCCTCCCTCTCTTGTCTCCTCTCATCTTACGCATGCCACTCAAGACCAGGCCTGTGCCTCTATCTAGGCCTAAGGAGTCCAGGCTGAACACTCGGTCTCTCTGTACCATCAAAATCACTCTTTGGGATGAATTAGGACAGAAATGTTAGTCATTTATGGTAGAGAGGGATGACAATCACCCTCCTTTTGAGATAAAAAAAGGGACATAATGTTGCCTGTCGTTGGATCTACTCTGGGCTGGAGTATGTCCGTGTGACTATGTCTACAGACGGACAAAGTGTGTTTAGACTCAGGGTGGTATTTGTTCTGGACTTTTCAACAAGTTAGTGAGGCTATATGTTTTCTATGTGACTTGGCTATTCACTCGTATGAAGAATACACTGATTTACTGTACCTTGTGCTGTTCTTCACTGGGTAAACTGAATGTCCATTATGAAGGACTAGTATTTGACTAGTCCTTCATTCAAATACTGTTATTTTGGTGCTCACGTGATACAGTCTTAACGCATGTTTTCTACTCTTCCTCTGGACAGAACTGCCAGTACAACACAGCCGGGGACAGGTGTGAGCGCTGCAAAGAGGGTTACTATGGAGACGCTGCCCAGAGATCATGCCAGGTGTGCCCGTGCCCCTTTGGTGTGCCAGCTAACAGGTCAGTGTCACCAAAGAACCAACCGGTGGCAATGTCACCCACAGTAGATGCTCCTTCGGTGAAATCAAAGTGTATCACTTACCGTGATCGGCCCAGTATCTGAGAGTACCAAACTATCTCCCGTTTCTTCATCGTTCCACTATAGTTTTGCGGTGGGTTGCAGAGAGGTTGCTGGAGGGTTCCAGTGTGTTTGCCGACCAGGCTACGCAGGAGACAGTTGTGAACGATGTGCCCCAGGTTACCACGGTGATCCATTGACAACCGGAGGAAGCTGTCGGCCTTGTGACTGTGGCGGCAACGGAAACAGCTGCGACTCCAGGACGGGTGGTGAGTGTGGACACCGTACTGAGACATGACGGCGCATTCTGCCTATTAGTAAAGCTTGACGCTGTAGATGTTTCATTTTCCTCGACAAAATAAATGCAATGTATAATGTTGCTCTTTCTGCAGTGTGCAAGAATGCGTTGGAGCCGGGGGACACCAACACAGACGAGCAGTGCCAAGGTGAGTGTCTCTGTCGTGACAGCGTGACGGCTCCAATGAGAGTACAGTACAGTACATGAGGGTACCTACCTCATCATGATCAGCGGTTGATTACGTATGTCTGTGTGGGCTTGTCAGAGTGTGACGACTGCGCCGAGACCTTACTAAACGATCTGGGGCGTCTGGATGAGGAGCTGGGCAGGATTAAGACTCAGCTGGATAACGCCAGTATCTCCGCCTCCTCTCAGGACCGACTCAGGATGCTGGAGAAAGCCATCACAGAGACCAAGGTATTATATTGTATATATTAATGGCATATATGTTCTGTTAACAGCAATGAAGTGTACCACCCTGCCCTCTGGCTATACAGGGCACAGAAAGGATGGGAGACTTCAAAACATAGCAAATGAACTTAAACGCAGATACCGTGTGGATAGCTGTACGTCAATGCTCACACACACACACACACACACACACACACACACACACAGAGAGCGGTAAAGGGTGTGTGCGTACTCGAACATTCCAGAATCCTGCTGATAAGCGATCTCAGTCAGTTTGTCCCAGAGCTGTGTGTCAACACATGTCAGAGCTGAACTCCCACGCGTTTGGGATCTCAGCAACTCATACACTGGGTTTTTAAACGCTGTAAGCATTTATCAAACCAGCAGGAGGAAACAAGTCACTCAGTCAACCTCTCTGACAGCCTGAGGAGTCCACAACCAGCCATATCCCATTGAACTGTAGCTCTCTCTCTCTCTCTCTCTCTCTCTCTCTCTCTCTCTCTGTCTCTCTCTCTCTCTCTCTCTCTCTCTCTCTCTCTCTCTCTCTCTCTCGCCATCTCATCTGATAATAACGCCTTAAACAATAGACTGTGTGTTCCCTCCACAGAGTCTGGTGAGCAAGTTCAGTTCCAGTGTGAACAGCCAGAAGCCCAAGGTTAGCCAACTGGAGCAGGACACTCTCAGTGTCAACGAGGATATCAGCGCTCTGAAAGAAAAGGTACTGGACTGGAACTCTTCCTCCTCGCTGGCTTTTATTCCCGCCTGTCATGTGTGGGATTGTGTGTGCTGGCTTTGGAGAGCTAATGTTTGTGTCTATTTCTGTGTTGTCCATCAGGCAGACGACAGGGCTGTGGATGCCCAGAAAGTGCTGGATGATGTGGGTAAGACCCATCTGAGAGCTAAAGACCTGGACACTGAGGCTAGGAACCTGCTCGAGAAGATCCTGGGTAAACCACCAAGTCCTTGTTCTCTAACTCGCCTGATCTCTTTGACCACCTCTGTCTATATATTACTCTCTCTAGCCAAATGATCCTCTTTCCTTTTTATTTTTCTGTTTTCTCACCCCTTCTCTCTCTCTCTCTCTCTCTCTCTCTCTCTCCCCCTCCCTCTCTCTCCCTCTCTCTCGCTCCCTCTCTCCCTCTCCCTCTCTCCCACTCTCCCTCTCTCTCGCTCTCTCCCTCTCTCTTGCTCTCTCCCTCTCTCTCCCTCTCTCGCTCCCTCTCTCCCTCTCTCTCTCTCTCTCTCTCCCTCTCTCTCTCTCTCTCTCTCTCTCTCCCTCCCTCTCCCTCCCTTATAAATCTCAATCTGAATGTGTGTGTTGTGTAGCCCTGCTGCTGCAGCTGAAAGAGTCTGGTTCCGGTGATGTGGTGCCCAGTGAGAGCCTGGCTAAGATGTTATCCGACGCTGAACGCATGGTGAAGGAGATGGAGAGGAGAAACTTCAACCCCCAGAAAGACGCAGCCGACAAAGAGAGAGACGAGGCCCAGAAACGTAAGTAGTCTGCTGTGGAACCAAAACTCTTCAAATCCCTCAAGGCTTTTCTTTCATAAGATTAGAAGCTCGTACGGTAACTCTGATGTTCTTGAACATGACTGGATTAGGTTGAGTTAAGATACAGATAAGAAGTATAATGTCACAATGGCGATGACTACTTTGTTTGATACCATCAGCAACCGAATAAAATAGTGAGACTTTTTTTTAAATTTCCGGTCGAGAATAACCATTTCTATTCTGTTTTATTCTCCCAGTGCTGGACTACATCAAGGCTAATGTGACCAAGCAGTATGATCAGAATGAGGCAGCAGCCAAGAGGGTGAAGGGTCTGCTGAAGGACTATGAGGCTAAACTGAAGGACCTGGAGGAGGCTCTGAAACAGGCTGGGGACATGGTGAAGAAAGCCAACTCTCAGAACGGACTCAACTCAGAGGCACTGAAAGACATCCTGGTAATGATAAAACTCTCTTTATTTACTATTTTCTTTTAACATGATGGTACAATGCCATCACGTATAGGTAGCTACTGTGTGCGGTAACCATGTTGTTTGGTCCGTTGCTATGGTTACTTTCATGGTTAGGGTCATCGTCCATCCCCCCCCCAAAAAAATACTGTCTTATGGCAGTAGGGCTAATGTGCTCTTAACCAAATGAATGTTTTGTTCTTCAGAAACGTATGGAGGACCTGAAGAAGGAGAGGAAGAAGGTCCAGGACCAGATAGCCATGGCAGAAGATCAGCTGAAGGACACAGAGGACCTCCTGAGAATGCTGAAGGACAGCAAGACTGTGAGCGCACAGACCGGCCGTGTCATCTCATGTTGCAACTGCATATTACCTCATGTGCATAGTCAAATTGAATATACCCAAGTCAAGTAATGCATCTATCATCTCCGGTTGACATATGATCCTAACCAGTGTAGTGATACAGCCGATGTACACAACATATTTTGACAATACTTGATTCTGAAACTGCAGTTGCTCTCGATTCTCAAATGTTAGTGGTTGAGTCCTAACTTGCCAGCCACTCAGATAACAATGGATGCTTGTGTTTGATAATATCATGACTTTAGGTAAAGAGGATGGTATGTCCTTGCCTGTATTTCCTGTGCCTACAGTGGTTCTTCTGTTCTCTTCATTAGGCATACGGTAACAAAACGTAGCCAAACAGTTTGCAACGGAAAGCAAACATTACCATTTGTTATTGGACAAGTTCAGGTAGTCCCTCCCTGTTTCAGTCATGTTTTCATCCATTTGGTGCCTAATGAATGTGACCCTCTTGTCTTTCTCCTCTCCAGGAGTATGAACAGCTAGCTGCCCAACTGGACGGCGCCAGGACTGACCTCACCAAGAAGGTCAACGCCATCTCCCAGGCAGCGGCCAAGGAGGACATTGTGGAGCGAGCAGAGAGACACGCTGAGAACCTGGCCAAGCTGGCCAAGGAACTACAGGAGTGAGTTATAGGGACCTGGGATGTGGGGACATGTCCTCTTAAACCAGGGATGGGATGGGTCCTGGGTTATGACGACAAGGCAGTTTCTGCTGCTGGTTTGTGTAGTTTTAAGCTAAATGGTCTCAAGACTGTATTGCCCATGTTAGTTCCAATGGGAAGCCATAATTCCTC
The DNA here is from genome assembly GCF_036934945.1 of Oncorhynchus masou masou. Classification (NCBI taxonomy): domain Eukaryota; kingdom Metazoa; phylum Chordata; class Actinopteri; order Salmoniformes; family Salmonidae; genus Oncorhynchus; species Oncorhynchus masou. The sequence continues at coordinate 26,473,322 of NC_088228.1, forward strand.
AGCAGCACGTAATTCAAGATAAGAGTAGAGGATCAACTCAAAAGGATCCCCAAGCATCAAAGACTTAGTATTGAAGTAATGTTAGTGGCGGTAGTTGTGGTTCTTTAACAGGGATGTTTGTTGTTCCATTTGGTTTATTGGCATTTCCCGAAAATCCAGATGCGTGTGTTTACCTTTACTCTCTCGCTCTTCTGTTCTCTCTTCTCCCTTCCTTCCTCTGTCTCTTTCTACCCCCTCTCACACTCTCTCTCTCTGTCTCTCTTTCCTCCTCCCCCCGCGCCTCTCTCGTCTTCCTATGTCACAGTGCTGTAAGGGACTCGAGTGGCCGCTCTGATGTGCGTGATGCCATGGACGCCATTGAGGCCTACAAGAACATCACAGATGCGGTCAACGCTGCAGAGAAGGCAGCCAAGGAGGCCAAAGATGCAGCTGACAAAGCCCTGAAGGTGAGTCCACAGTCTAGCCACTTAGACCCATACCAGGGAGATATTGACTCCACAGCATCTAACTCTAAGCTGATGTGTCTTTGGTCCACCTTCTGTTTCTGCAATATTCTTCAAAATATTTATTTTCTTATTTTCTTCATTATTTTTCAATCTAGGATGTGAAGAAAGAGGACCTGACAAAGAGAGCTAAGAATCTGAAAGAAAGTGGGAACGACCTACTGAGGGAAGCCAAGGACGCAGAAAAAGATCTCAAAGGTATGTTGCTATAAGTTGTAATAGTGTTTTTAGAGTGGGTAAGGAGCCAACCAAATACATGTGGCCTAAATGGAATGGCATAGTTAAGGCTTAACTAAGCTCTGTTTTGACTCGACAGAGGCCTCTGATGACCTCACAGCCCAGAAGAAGCGCCTGAATGACGCAGAGAATAAGAAGAAAGCATTGGAGACGGACCTGCTGGATGCCCAGGCTGAGCTGAACAACATCCAGAGAGGTACAGTGGCTCGGGTTGTAGGAGGACCAGAGGATGTCTGATAGACCATCTCAAATTATGGAAAATGTACTGATCAATGGAAGAGCCAAATATCCTCTCCTTCCCTCCTTACCCCTCTCCTTCCTCCTTCCTCCTTAACCCTCTCCTTCCCTCTCTCCTCCTTCATTCCTTCCCCCCTTCTCCTCCCTCCTTACCCCTCTCCTTCCTCATTCATTCCTTCCCCCTTCTCCTCCCTCCTTACCCCTCTCCTTCCCTCCTTACCCCTCTCCTTCCTCATTCATTCCTTCCCCCTTCTCCTCCCTCCTTCCCCCTCTCCTCCTTCCCCCTCTCCTCCTTCCCTCTCTCCTCCTTCCCTCTCGCCTCTCCTTCTCTCAGATGATATAGGAGACATGCTAGATGAGGCGAAGAGGAAGGCAGCGGCTGCCAATGACACGGCCAGCACCACCATGGACAGACTGAACACCATCAGAGAGGAAGTGGACAGGTTCAACGTCATGCCCTCCGACTCCAACCTCGGCAGCATCATGGACGATGTGGACAAGTCAGGTGAAGAATCACTCCACTAACCAGTGTCTGCAAAGGCTGGAGGGAATAGACACCCATAAAGAGGGCTTCCTTGTAAAAAACGAGATTTCTCTCAATGGAATAAATCGGACGTATCTTATTAAAATGGTGTTAACCAATGCTTGAACTGCACTGTATGTACTGTGATGATTGTCCACTCCTTTCCTGTTTTGTTCAGGTGTGAAATGGTTAAAAGGTCTAACTCCTCTCCTCCCTCCCCTCCATCCACAGTGAAGAATCTGTTGGACAGCATCCCGTCTCTGCAGGATAAGATCTCGGAGGTGGAGGAGCTCAGCTCTCAGCTCTCCCCCGTCACCAACGTCTCTGATAACATCAATAGGATCAAGGAGCTCATCGAGCAGGCTAGAGACGCAGCCAATAGGGTATGAATGCACCACCACACACACACACACACACACAACTCTATACACACCCTGCGTCCACACCCCACCAGATATACCCACGGTGTATAACCTGATACCCCTTCCACTGGCCATACAGTCTCTGCAGCAGTCAGTGCTGTTGAGAATTAAGACGTGAATATATGGAGTCAGACTCATTTCAGTTTGGGGAATTTGATGGACAGTTGTGAAGCCCATAAAGGAGAAGACTGGTTTCTCTTTACACTGCTGGTCCCTTAGTAACCCTGTACAACCTCTCACCTCCTCCTGTCTCCAGATTGTGGTTCCTATGAAGTTCAGTGGGGAGGGCCACGTGGAGCTGCGTCCCCCGCGGGATATTGAAGACCTGAGGGCATACACGTCCCTGTCCCTGTCCCTGCAGAGACCAGAGCTCCCCAGCAGCCGTGGGGACGGAGCACGCAGGCGGAGACAGGCCACCGCGGTCACAGACACGGGTGACATGTTCGTACTCTACCTCGGCAACCAAGACGTGAGTAAACTGGACCTTGTACTTCCTATTCTCCTAATGAAAGAAAAAAAAATGAATGATATAGATTTGACAGTTTTCTTTTGGTTCAGAAAAGCTCTCTGGCACTTCAGTTGGCATTCTGTGTATATTTCTGTATTGAAATAATGGCACGGATACATTTGACAGTTTGCTTGTGGTTGGAAATGCTCGCACTGACTGTCCGCCCCTCTCTCTCTCCCACAGTCATCTAAAAACTTCATCGGCATGGCCCTGAGGAATAACGTGCTGTTCTGTGTGTACAATCTGGATGGAGAAGAGTACGAGATCAAGACAGACTACATCACTAGGTCTCCCTCTGAGCCTTCCTTCTTTGACAAGGTGGACCTGCGCAGGTAAACCATACCTTCAGCCATTCAAAAGTCTTGGGAAATCAGATTTTCAGTGAGTAACCCTGATTTTACCATTGACTTCTTTACAATCTCTCAGAATTTACCAAGACGCAGAAGTGAACCTCACCAAGCTGTTCACATCCAATCAGCCGGACCCACCTCAGATCAGCAGCAAGCAGGGAGAGCTGACCAGGAACCTTCTAAATCTGGACCCTAGTGAGATTGTCTTCTATGTCGGGGGCTACCCCTCCAACTTCAGTGTAAGCACCTGACTTCATAACATTTTGGTTTGACATTGACTGAAAAGAAAAGATTTCAGTGACTAACGGAGGTGGCATTACGATTCCCCGATTGAAGCGTTTTCAACCTTGTATAACATCTGAAAATGTTGTTTCTATAGCCTCCAGCCTCCCTCAACTACCCCAACTATAAGGGATGCATCGAGCTGTCCACCTTCAATGACAGATTCATCAGCCTGTACAACTTTAAGAATGCTGTCAAGGTCAACCTGGAGACTCCATGCAAGAGGTATAAGCATCAAACAAAGAGATTGGTAGATGCATGTATGTAGTTCTGTCCTTGAGCTGTTCTTGTCTAATGATGTTCTGTATCATGTCATTCCGTACTAGGTTTTGTGTGGACCCCGGAAGGAGTAGCTAATGCGGATTTTATTAAAATACCATCAAGCCGAATGAGGTTTTGATTGGAAATCATGCTCCTGGATCAGAGAACAACAAAGAATAACTGTCCCATAATCAATATTCCTCAGAGTCTTTGTTATACAGTCAATCTCCCCTGTCTATCACTTGACTGATGGACATGTTACGTGGCTGGATTGACTACAAGCCTGCTAAACTGGACACTAAACTTTAGCATAGCGCGATTCGCTCCTATTCAGTTGAATGAAACCTCGGCTTTAGCAGCGTAGCTCTGTGAGCAGCAGAAGTACTCTCCAGTTCTATTTTTGCATTTTCTGTTTTCCCGACCACCCAAATGTAGCTCCCCAGTTAGTCTGGATTAAATGTTGAGTTTTACAGTCAACAACCTTAACCCTATTCTGATTGAATCCCTCTGTGCCCAGGTATAGCCAACCAGTGGTGTTTGAGTACTTTGAGGGGACTGGTTATGCCAAGGTGTCCACCCAAGGTGTCAAGGTGCCCACTCTCATCCTGGGCCAGACCATCTCCACACGCTCAGAGAATGGGCTTTTCCTCTACATCGGGAATGAGGTAGGCTACTTACTCTGCTCACATTGAAACATTTGGTGTGGTGAAGTTGACAATGTGCCATCGTTGACACCTGAGTAGCTGTCAGTTTGTCCCACTGACTGTGTCGCTCGTTTTCCTCTTTTCGCAGGAGAACTACTACAGTGTGACGTTCGAGAGAGGCTACGTTGTCATCCATAGTAACCTGCTCGGAGAACCCGTACAAAGCGCTACCAAAGTCTTCCCAGTGGTAAGGCAGTTGGCGCTAGATAGATGATATTTCGTTATGTGTAGAACTCACATGGGTTTGCTCAAATAGTTAGATAGATTTGAGATGTTTTTTTGTTGTTGTTGACCCTTCTCTTTAGAATTCAGACCAAGCAGAAGTGTTGATCATTATTGAGTCTCAAGGAAACCAAGAGATGAAGATCCGTGTAGCAGGCAAGGAGGTGGTCAAGTCTGATGTCCAGTACACCCCAGGTGACTTCACAGAATACTACATCGGTGGCGTACCACCAGCCCTGAGAGAAAGGTGGGTGCTTTTCACCTGCTTTACCTGGAACACGATGATCATTATGTTTGACGCTACGATGTGAATGGTCAAACTCTGCCCGTGTTTACATGGGTGTTGAGTATGTTGTAAAGCCTTATTGGCCGTGTACTGTTTCCTTAACACCGTACATCACACCAGAGTCTAAATAACATTGTGTTGGTGTGTTCTCGCTCACAGACACAACATCACCGCTCAGCCACTGAAGGCCTGCATGAACAACATCAAGCTCAACAGCAAGTACCCCACCTTCGAGGAAAAAGTGGGCGTCAGCCGGGGGTGTCCCACGGACTTCCTGGTAAAAGTCTTCACCTTTTTACTACACCTGTTTTACAAATAATGGTCAATAACACGGCGCTATATTTGTATTTCTACCACTATAATCTTTACTCACTGGAGACCTAGTTGTACTGTCAGGAAGACATTTCCGTGTGCCACTACTGCGTATATTGATGCCACCGAGATGCTGTAACTGACTCCGGTCCACTGTTCGTAACCGCATGACAATGTCTCGGTGTTCCAGGCGTCTCGTAAATCAGAGTTTAACGTGGGGAGTTCTCTGTCAGCTGCTCTCGAAGGCTTCAGCCTGGCAAGGGATGTCTCCGTCTCACTGGGATTCAGGAGCTCTGAGAGAAATGGGCTCCTACTGCAGCACACCAAGTCGGTTAGTAGACCACACCACCCCTTTTTCTCCCTCTCTCGCTCCATATTTCTTTCTCCGACTGTTGTTTTGACATTTGTACAGCAAGTGGGAGTGACCTGACTGTTTGAAACGATCTTTATCCCTACCCGGTTCTCCCGACAGAGCGTTGGCGCCATCGAACTTGCCTTGGTCAACGGCTATGTGGTCCTGACGTTCAAAGACACAGCTTGGAAATCTTTGAAATCAAGCAAGCAGTACCAGGACGGCAAATGGCATTACCTGACTGCCACCAGAAGGGTGGCTTCTCAAAGGTAGGACATCAAACATTCAACATAGATTTGATAGAAAGCTATTAAATCCACCATATCAACTTTATCCAGTTCCATGATGGATTGGTGATGGCTGATACTTAGCATAGACATTATTGTTGTGACGGTACAGCACATAACCACTGACACATATACTGTAAATAAGTACTGTCCCGTGGTGCCCTACAGTATCGAGCTGCGGATAGATGACGAGGATGTGGGAGGGCAGATAACCTCAAGCTCCTTCAGTTCAAACCCAGACTCTGTGTTCCTGGGGAAAGACACCTTCAAAGGCTGCATCTCCAACCTCTACCTGAGAAGGTAAAGTCACATCACTGTTTACTATTATAATGTCTAACATTAGTCACAACACGGCCGTAGTAATAGTTGTCCGATACAGTACATATGTAGTTATCGTAATGGTTGTAGTAGTCGTTTTCTTTATTCAACCTTTATTTAAGTAGGGAGTTATACTGAGAGCCTTTTGCAAATGAGCCTTGCAGAACACCAAGAAATACACACATCGAACATGAAATGCAACCAAGAAATAATAACCGAGCCGAACTACTCAAAAGTTTATTTTTGTAGGAAAGGTTTCATGTTAACATCCGCCGTGCATTTATAGTTCACATTTCAGGTGTCCTGATATTGATATTAGATATTGGTGTTAGTGTCCAGGTTTACCACCACCTGAAAGTTGTTGTGTGTGTGTGTGTGTTGTGTTGCAGGCCTAACTTTCTGTACAGAGCAGAGGATCTGAGTCAGTTCAGCTCTACAGGAGATGTGCTGCTGGATACGTGTAGCTCTGACAGACCTCCACAACTGATGCTCGACCACAACACCTCCAGGAAGGTGAGAAAGAACTTTGAACTCAGCTAAGCCCAGTGAACGATGATGAACATACAATAATGACCTACCTGACTGCCGACTACTCTTATAACCACACAACTTGTGACACCAACAGGAAAGCATGTGTTTTTTTGTATGCCACACCCAATCACAATTGTATTCATTTATCCTTGTCCTAATGATGGAAAACTTCAATCCAAGTTTCCAATAACACTATACTATGATTACCTAGGAACAGGCCACTCATCACTTCCCATGCACGTTGTGTTGATAAGATGTTCTGACTGTGTTTTGCTGCTTTGTTTCCAGAGATGAAGAGAAGGAAGACCTGCCGACTAATGAGGACAAATTGATATTGACATGAGCAATATTAGCATCTCGCACATTGTTTGCACAAGCCCATTGCTATTGTACGTGACTGGTGAACACATTACTGCATGGACATCCACATCATCATGACTACTATCATTAAATATAAACTATTAACTATTAAAAATGTTTATTTTATAAGCATCGTTTCACTTTTGATTTGTACACTGTTCTATCTTAAGCATGTTTCACCACAATAAACCACTTATCTGACCAGTGATTCACAAGTATCTATTAACCCACTCACTCACCATCATCATCAGTCCATCTGGTTGCAGCCAGCCTGCTAAGTCATTTCCTTGTCCCCACACCCTCTCTGCTTTCCCATTTCACAATGACTTGGACTAATGCATGATCAATAGTCTATACTGAAGTACAAGAATGATCATAATATACTATCATGATATTATTATACTATGGAATGACTGAGGGTGTAGAACTGGAACGCTGCACTAGGAATGAATAATAATAGTTACGGCCTGTGAGTACCTGAAGTGGATACTGGAACGTGACACAGGGAATGAATAATAATAGTTAAGGCCTGTGAGTACCTGAAGTGGATACTGGAACGTGACACAGGGAATGAATAATAATAGTTAGGGCCTGTGAGTACCTGAAGTGGATACTGGAACGTGACACAGGGGATGAATAATAATAGTTACGGCCTGTGAGTACCTGAAGTGGATACTGGAACGTGACACAGGGAATGAATAATAATAGTTACGGCCTGTGAGTACCTGAAGTGGATACTGGAACGTGACACAGGGAATGTCGGAGTATTGAATACATACGCCGCATCGTTGTTATGCATAAGCAGTGTTGGAGATTGTGTGCATCATTGGCATGCATCTCTCAAGCATTTGTACCTGAGGAACAACCTTGGTCTGCATCCATCCAGATCATTTGATCTCCTGTGGCCTCCTACAATAACTCAATCACGAAATGCACTCGGTTTATCCGGCCAACTCTTCCAAGTGAAAACTTGCAATGAATAACAGATTAGCACAACTGTATGTCAGGATTACAATGGCCACCATGACCAATATAGGCTCCATTCATGGCAAAATGTTGGTGGGATATTGCATGGTGCAAATTATGAGTGTCTGTTTTGATTGCATGTTTATAAGCCGAAAGTATTCACACCCCTTGACTTTTTCCACATTTTGTTGTGTTAAAGGTGGATTTAATGAATTGAATTGTAATTTTTTTTGTCAACGATCTACACAAAATACTCTAATGTCAAAGTGGAAGAACACAGTTTATTTTCCACACATTCAACAACAAAAAATGAATCTTGATTAGATAACTATTCCATCTCAAGTCAATACATGTTAGAATCACCTTTGGCAGCAATTACAGTCTTTCTGGGTAAGTATTTAAGAGCTTTGCATACCTGGATTGTACAATATTTGCCCATTATTCTTAGAAATATTCTTCAAGTCCTTCCAAGTTGGTTGTTGATAATTGCTAGACAGCTATGGTCAAGTCTTGCCATAGATTTTCAATCCGATTTAAGTCAAAACTAGCTCATATACACTGCCAAATCTACACTGGAGTTGCTTACTGAGACGACATTTAATGTTCATGAGATGCCTAGTTACAAAACACAAGGCCTTGTGTTTTAGGAAATTTACCTGCTGAAATGTGAAATTGTCTCCAAGTGTCTGTTGGAAAGCAGACTGAACCAAGTTTTACTCATGAATTTTGCCTGTGCTTAGCTCTAATCTGTTTATTTTTATATTTAAAAAACTCCCTAGTCCTTGCTGATGACAAGCATACCTGTAACATGATGCAGCTACCACCATGCTTGAAAATATGAAGAGTGGCTATAACGCTTTTGTATTCAGAACAAAAAAGTTAATTTCTTTGCCACTTTTTTGCAGTATTACTTTAGCGTCTTATTGCAAATAGGATGCATGTTTTGGAATATTTGTATTCTGTACAGGCTTCCTTCTTTTCACTCTGTCATTTTAGGTTAGTATTGTGGAGTAACTACAATGTTGTTGATCCATCCTCAGTTATCTCCTATCACAGCCATTAAACTCTAACTGTTTTAAAATGACCATTGACCTCATGTTGAAAGCCCTGACAGGTTTCCTTCCTCTCCAGCAACTGAGTTAGAAGGGCGCCTGTAACTTTGTAGTGACTGGAGGTATTGATACACCATCCAAAATGTAAATAATGCTGAAAGGGATTTTCTTTTTTACCCATCTACCAATAGGTGCCCTTCTTTGCGAACCATTGGGAAACCTCCCTGTCTTTGTGGTTGAATCTGTGCTTGAAATTCCCTGCTCGACTGAGACCTTACAGATACTTTTATGTGTGGGGTACAGAGATGGAGTAGTCATTTAAAAATCATGTTAAACACTGTTATTCCACATAAAAACTGTTATTCCACACAGTGAGTTCATGCAAATGACTTGTTAAGCACATTTTTACTGAACTTATTTAGGCTTGTCATAACAGAAGTGTTGTTTACTTTTTGACTCATGAAATTTCAGCTTTTCATTTATTTTATTTTTTAAATTTGTGAATATTTATATAAAACTATAATTCCACTTACAGGGTATTGTGTGTAGATCAGTGACACAAAATCTCAATTTAATCCATTTGAAATTATTCCGGCTGTAACACAACAACATGTGGAAAAAGTCAAGGCGTGTGAATACTTTCTGAAGGCACTGTATTTGTGTATATGCATTTGTATTTATGCAAATACACTAAAGGTAAACATATATTTTAACAAGTGTACTGAGAACACACAGTTGCACACGCAGAGTCACTTACAGCCGGATTGTCCTCAAAGTATGTCAAATTAACCACCCATACTGGCCCTTCCATCCATTATTTTGTTCTTCCTTTCTTTGAAATACCCCCTATCACACATACTGTACCCAAATTCAAACAAACAAACAACATTAAAGACATATCATGCCTAATTTGACAGAACTGGTATTAGCATGTCATGTTTGTGGAGGAAAAAGAGAGTATTATGAAATGGGCACTTGAACATGGAAACATACAGGTAACTTCCGAAATAAAGGAAATGTTTGAGTTGAGGGATACAAAGGACATTGAAAGCAGGTGTTTCCACACAGCTGTGGGTTCTGAGTTAAGCAATTAACATCCCATCATGGTATTTCATGTCTGGGTCCGGGAACTGTAGTGGATTTGACAAATTGTCTTTATTCTTATTATTATTTTTAACAAACCGTGAAGAGTACAGAAACGTACAGATTTGAAGGTTGCATCATGATTAGGTTTGGGGTGGGGTCGCGAGAAATTCTTGTGGACAAACGGGGTTCCCGCTGAAAAAGTTTGGCTTTGGGTCATGTATAAAAATGACCAGTTGACCATTATTTTGGCTACCATGGCTAGAAGAAGAGATCTCAGTGACTTTGAAAGAGGGGTCTCAAAGGAGAATAGGGGGTTTAAAAGATGTGTGTGTCTCAGTCACCAGATCTCAACCCAAATGAACACTTATGGGAGATACTGGAGCGGAGCCTGAGACAGCGTTTTCCACCTCCATCAACAAAACACTTTTTGAAAAATGGTGAAGCATCCCTCCAATAGAGTTCCAGACACTTGTATAATCTATACCAGGGTGCATTGAAGCAGTTCTGGTGGCTTGCAGTGGCCTGTTGAACCCAAAATGGGGGTCATCGTTCTCAGTTTGTAACTCCCAGAGGCTTACAATTGATAACCAAAAGGACTGAGGAATGAGAATGGGCTCATACATGTTTACTATTGAACACTGAGACAAGACCTTGTTCAGTTTGCTGCGTGATTGACTTGAGCTTTAATCATCAAACACAGTGTCATATTTACCAAAGCTCTTTATCCTCCAACCTTTGTCTTTGCATTTCAGAACCACTTTTCTATTGACTAAGGCAAATACTTCCAGAGTGCCTTGTTGGAGATCGGAAAACTATTTCCATAAATCCCATGTATTTAAGCCATTTTCTCTAATATTGAGTTCCTGTGTCTCTGCCTGTGTGTGTTGTATAGGGTGGTGGTATGGAGATGTCAGAGGACAGTCTCTCTGTGTGTGCACACTCTGTTCTAGTCAAACATGCCTACCACATTGGGGGCACTGTGAGTAGCCTGAGCTACAACCTCACTCCCCAGGTGCTCCAGCCCAGGTGAGTAGACACAGACAGACACACACACACACACACACACACTCTTTCTTTCTCTCCCTGGCCTGACTCCTGTGTCTCTCCACTAGACCTCATTTCTCCCTGGACGTTAGGACCAAGTCTGCCGAGGGGCTGCTGTTCTATGCAGCCACCAGAGGGGGGAGCTCTCACATGGCTCTCTACCTGTCCAAGGGCAGGATCAGGCTGTCAGTAGGCAAGGGGAAGGAGATCTTCAATAGGGAGAAGTACAACGATGGAAGATGGCACTCGGTCAGTGGTGATTTCTAAGAGAAATCTATAATCTGTGATGTTGTTTCACATCATATTATTCACAAACTATGGTAGTAGTTGATCAATGTTGGGGATTTGGAAAATGTTTCTTTGGAAATGTACCAAATCACTGTGTCACTCCATTCAGTGACGCATGATTGCACCAAGTCTCTGGTGTCCCAGGGTCAACATTTACACCATTCCCATCAAAAAAACAGTCATCTTAGGTGACCTCATCCTTTGCAGGTAATATTCAGCCTAGAAAAGAAGAGGTTCCGGTTGGTAGTGAACGGTATTAGGGCTCAGGCTGGACAGCTGACCAGTGATGAGGCCACGTCCATGGAACTGATCTGTCCTCTTTACCTGGGAAGTGCTCCTGATTCCTTGTACACAGAACTTAAGGTAAGCAAGACACGAACACACACACACACGCAAGCACACATACAGTACAGCATACACTCACACCCCAAAATGGTATTGTGTTTTCTCTTTACTTTCAGTGGAAGCTCCTCCCAAAGCAAAGTGTGATTGGCTGTGTGCGTAACTTCAAGATGAATGGCACTCCCATGCCCGAGCCGACCACCAATCATGGTGCTGGCCCCTGCTTTGACGGACAGACACAGAGTGGGGCCTACTTCTCAGGGAGAGGGGCATACGTCCTTATTAGTGAGTAGAAAGTTAAATATTGAGATTGGTAATATGGTTCATGATGAAGATGATGATGATGACAATCACAACAATGATGAGGCTGATGATGATAATGACGTCTGTTCCAGATGATTCCTTTGTGGTGGGCTCCAGCTTTGAGGTGGTGTTTGACATCCGTCCCAGGAGTCTGACTGGTGTTCTGCTCCATGTGGGGGACTCCAGCAGGCCTCGCCGTGAGCCCAACACTGGACACCACCTCAGCCTCTACATGCACAGTGGAGAGGTGAGCCTGCCCTGCACTGGGCCGTTAAGACTGGGCCTGTCACAGGCCTATTAATAGTGTTTCTCTAGTGCATGGTTGCTGGATTTGACATTTAAAATGTGATTCCAGTTGAGGCTGATTTTAGGCTGAATTTCCTTGCAGACGCGTCTGTTGTGCAGTGTTGTGATGTGCATGTGTTTTTCAAGGTGGTGGCACGTGTGAACAACGGAGCTGGTGAATTCAGTGTTTCCGTTCGGCCCAAGCAGCCCTTGTGTGATGGAATGTTCCACAGAGTTGCAGGTACACTTTTGTTATAACATGCCTCTGTCCTACACATGTTATACATAACATGCCTCTGTCCTACACATGTTATACATAACACGCCTCTGTCCTACACATGTTATAACTGGCCTCTGTCCTACACATGTTATACATAACATGCCTCTGTCCTACACATGTTATCACATGCCTCTGTCCTACACATGTTATACATAACATGCCTCTGTCCTACACATGTTATAACTTGCCTCTGTCCTACACATGTTATACATAACATGCCTCTGTCCTACACATGTTATAACTGGCCTCTGTCCTACACATGTTATAACTGGCCTCTGTCCTACATATGTTATAACATGCCTCTGTCCTACACATGTTATACATAACATGCCTCTGTCCTACACATGTTATACATAACATGCCTCTGTCCTACACATGTTATAACATGCCTCTGTCCTACACATGTTATACATAACATGCCTCTGTCCTACACATGTTATACATAACATGCCTCTGTCCTACACATGTTATAACATGCCTCTGTCCTACACATGTTATAACTGGCCTCTGTCCTACATATGTTATAACATGCCTCTGTCCTACACATGTTATACATAACATGCCTCTGTCCTACACATGTTATAACTGGCCTCTGTCCTACACATGTTATAACTTGCCTCTGTCCTACACATGTTATAACTGGCCTCTGTCCTACACATGTTATAACATGCCTCTGTCCTACACATGTTATAACTGGCCTCTGTCCTACACATGTTATAACTGGCCTCTGTCCTACACATGTTATAACTGGCCTCTGTCCTACATATGTTATAACTGGCCTCTGTCCTACACATGTTATAACTTGCCTCTGTCCTACACATGTTATAACTGGCCTCTGTCCTACACATGTTATAACTGGCCTCTGTCCTACATATGTTATAACTGGCCTCTGTCCTACACATGTTATAACTGGCCTCTGTCCTACACATGTTATAACTGGCCTCTGTCCTACATATGTTATAACTGGCCTCTGTCCTACACATGTTATAACTGGCCTCTGTCCTACACATGTTATAACTGGCCTCTGTCCTACATATGTTATAACTGGCCTCTGTCCTACACATGTTATAACTGGCCTCTGTCCTAGATATGTTATAACTTGCCTCTACCCAACTAGCTAGCTTCAAACACAGTAAGAAGTGTCTTTAATACGTAATTGGTGACGCACATGGGGAATGTGTGTGTGTGTGTGTGTTTCCCGCCTCAGTAATCAAGAGGAACAACGTTGTGGAGATGCATGTGGACACTGAGGGCGACCACAAAATAGGACCTCCTTCCTCCTCCCCCACTCTGACCAAAGACCCACTTTATGTGGGCGGCATTCCAGGTTGGTACTTTGAAGGAAAGGTCACTGAATTTACAAATACATTAAAACCTGATCAGGACTAGAGTCCATTGTAATAGAGTACCCCTTGTATTTGGCACAAATAATAACCTATAGATCCCATTGGACAGTGAATGATGGATGAATCAAAGTCACACTGAATGTAGACTCCATCATTGTTATGCCTCTTGAATACAGTACTGTGTCTGTCTCCTCCTTGGGCAGAAACATCCATGCACCCATCCCTCCCAGTCACAGGGTCCTTTGAGGGCTGCATCCAGAACATGAAGATCAATGAGGACCCAATCTCCTTCGAGAGGCTCTCTGGGGTATTCGGGCCACTCAACCTCAGAGAGTGTCCAGCTGGCTGAGTAGAATCTACTCCATGACCACATCCTGGGATCACATCCACTCTACACTAGCCGCTGCGTGCAATCTGTTCCAAAAACAGAGAATGTGTGTGTATGTGTGTGAGAGATAGTGTTGAGTGTGTATGTGTGAGAGAGAGAGACGTGTGTGTGCATGCGTGGATGTGCGTCACAAGGATAGTAAAACGAGGACCATTTGGACAAGTGGGGGACATTTTGATAGTCCCCACGAGGAAAAATGCTATTTTAGGCTCAGGGGTTAGGTTTAGGGTTACTATTAGGGTTATAAATAAATGTAGGGTTACGGTTAGGGTTAAGGTTAGGAGTTAGGTATAGTTTTAGGGTTTGGAGTTAGGGTTAGATTTAGGGGCTAAGGAAAATAGTATTTTGGATGGGAATCAATTATTTGTAAACGTGTGCTTTAAAAAAAAGTAAATTTGTTGATTGAGAGGCATACAAATAAGATTATTTCTTGATACATTTGAAATTAGGTCTAATTGTGGCCACACCCGGACTATATTGTGAACGACTGTTGGCGTAATGTATTGCTTGACTGCAGTGGGGGTGATGACCAAAACGTAGTTTGTGAACTGCAACCCCCGAAATTATTTGTTCTCTAGTTTGTTAAGCAGAGGCTGTGTAGGTTTTGGTTCTACAAAGCTCTGTCCGTGATAAATAAGTGGCAATGCCAGAGAAACCTGTATTTTGAGGATTTATAGGTGTAACCGGTGCTGTACTGCACCGCTGTAACTCTGGTTGATTGAGACTATATGTAACGGATGTGAAACGGCTATTTTAGTTAGCGGTGCGCGCTAAATAGCGTTTCAATCGGTGACGTCACTTGCTCTGAGACATTGAAGTAGTTGTTCCCCTTGCTCTGCAAGGGCCGCGGCTTTTGTGGAGCGATGGGTAACGAAGCTTTGAGGGTGACTGTTGTTGATGTGTGCAGAGTGTCCCTGGTTCGCGCCCGGGTATGGGCGAGGGGACGGTTTAAAAATTATATTGATGCTGTTGACCTGGATCACTGGTTGCTGCGGAAAAAGGGGGAAGGTCAAAAGGGGGGTGAGTGTAACGGATGTGAAACGGCTATCTTAGTTAGCGGGACGGTTTAAAAATTATACTGTTACATATAGACGTGGACTTTGGAGATCAGGTAGTTTTAATCAAGCAGAATTCACTCTCTGCATCTGCATCCAAAAGGAAATAAAACATTTGTAGATCACATATGTTCTGAGAATCGTCGCCTCTTTCTCTCATAGTGCATCACAATGATTTTCGAAAACAAAAATGAGTACAGCCTCTCCTTATTATGCATCAACACATAACATATTTTTTACATAGATAAAACCACATGCCTGCATCCAAAGAAAATAAAACATTTGTAGAGCACATATGGTCTGCGAATCGAATCGTCGCCTCTTTCTACAGCAGATGCACAATACAAGGGACTGGGATCATTTGAGGAGCTAGCCATCATTCACACATACAATAGCCTGCTAATTCCTAGTACAGACAGTTGGTGCTTGGTGGTTGGAGCATGTCACTGAGCTGGAGGGTTGTGTACTTCTTAGGTTTTGGCGTTCCATCAACGGGACAGTTGTAAATCATGTATCAAATCGCCGTGTATCATGATCGCACATTTAGAGAAACAACAAATGTCGGTACATATAAGTGTCTTATATTGGCTGAAAGCTTACATTATTATTAATATAACTGCACTGTCCAATTTACAGTAGCTATTACTGCGAACAAATGCCATGCTTTTGTTTGAGGAGAGCGATAGGTTTGATAAATTCACATCTGAAGGTGAAATGTGTACTTACAATTTGAAATCTTGCTCTGATTTATCATCCTAAGGGTCCCAGGGATAACATGAAGTGTCATTTTCTTAGATAAAATTGTTATTCATATCCTAGAAAGGTCCATATAGCACGATCGATTTTGTACTTCCACTCGCTCAATTTGCAAAGATAGGAATCTGTGAAAATGTAACCCTAAACGTTGTTTCAACTAGTCAAATTACATTTGTACGTTCGCCTCCCGGGTGGCACAGTGGTCTAGGGCACTGCATCGCAGTGCTAGCTGTGACACTAGAGACTCTGGGTTCGCGCCCAGGCTCTGTCGCAGCCGGCTTCCGGGTTGGATGCGCGCTGTGGTTCGGTTGTGTTTCAGAGGACGCATGGCTTTCGACCTTTGTCTCTCCCAAGGCCGTATGGGAGTTGTAGCGATGAGACAAGATAGTAACTACTAATAATTGGATACCACAAAATTGGGGAGAAAAGGGGGTAAAATTCAAATAAAATAAATTACGTTCGTATTTATTCCTCAGAGATCCTAGAATGTAACCAGACTTCACTATATTATATCCTATAGGACACCAAATGTGGTCAGAGAGCGATGCCTTCATGGTGATGACACGGGCGGTCTTCACTTGATTGACTTTTAAATAAGCACCAATCGGGGTCAATCAAAGCTAGCTAGATAGCCATTGAGCTGGGCTTTATGGGAGTATGCGGAAACCCCGTATCTGTTGCACAATTTTGCTGCTCTCCTTGTGCGACAGCAAGCCTTTTCCTTTTGGACAAAAACTGCAAGAATATGGGGACTTATGAAGTTATGAAAACTGAGTGTTTTGCAAATGGTGAACTTACAATATGGCTACAAATACTGGAAAAACTAAATCAAAGTCCAATTATACAGATTTGTCGATATTATTGCAGAAAAATGTAATATAAATGTAAACGTGTCCACTATTTGCCCAAATGTACCTGGGTGGCTTCAAACTAAATGTAACGTAGCTTGCTCGTACTTCAAGTTATTAGTCTAAAATTTTGCACATACACTGCTGCCCTCTTGTGGACACCATCAGAATTACAACCAGAGTGATGGCTAGATTTGGGACCTTTCTGTTGCATTTCAAAGATGGTGGTAGAATTATCATTTTTTTAAACAGTTGTTTTTTTCTTTGTATTTTCTTCTACCAGGTCTATTGTGCTATATTCTCCTACATTCAATTCACATTTCCACAAACTTCAAAGTGTTTCCATTCAAATGGTACCAAGAATACACATATCCTTGCTCCAGGCAGTTAGATTTGGGTATGTCATTTTAAGCGAAAATTGAAAAAAAGGGGCTATGCATTAAACCTGTTGTAGGACTCTTTGCGGCCAGCAGGTCAAATGAACGACTAAAGTGAACGAGTCACTCAGAAATACGAATCATGATTCCCGAGTCAGTAAAACGATGCGTGCATGTATGTTGTGACGTACAAGCGGCACAGATATAATTGTATGTTACTCTGTATGGAACATGAATATAAAGAGAGGTGGGCTAGTCTGTAGTGTAGTATATTTATTTTGTGATAAATGTGTTTACTATCACCATCTTGTTATTGAATATATTGCGATATTGTAATTCTGTACCATGGGTTAGAAATGTCTGTTTTTCCCCAATTATGCTCTTCCTTTGTATTTCCTCATCCCCCCTCACACTTGGGCTCCCGAGTGGCACAGCGGTCTAAGGCAGTGGATCTCAGTGCTAGAGGCGTCATTGTAGACCCTGGTTCGATTACAGGCTGTATCACAACTGGCTGTTATTGGGAGTCCCAAAAGGGCTGTGCACAATTGGCCCAGCGTTGTCTGTGTTTGGCTGGGGTAGGATGTCATTGTAAATAAGAATTTTTAAATAAAGGTTAAAAAAATGTTTTTATAAAAATAGTATACAAAAGCTTTCTTTAGAGTGGATGTGGCGTTTGTTTGGCCAGTATTGCATCATGGCTACCATACAAGCTAAGCATCTCTGCACTTTAAAAAAATAAATGCCATGTTGACCAGTTTAACAACAAAAATATCAGTCACAACAATTAACTCTACATTGGTATTACCATTTTAATTACCATTCTGTGTCTCTAGCGACATGTAACTATGAACTCATATTAAATGTTTGGGCCTACTATAATTACATTGTGATTTTTTATGGATCCGGAGTAGTCAATTATTGGTAAAAAGCTAGACATTTTTTCTCAATGGCCTCAAATTATATTCAACTGAACTGGGACCACAGAGAAATGTACAGAAAATATATAGACCATTTTCTCACATACAAGTATACTGAACAAAAATATAAATGCAACATGCAACAATTACTGATTTTACTGACTTACAGTTCATATAAGAGAATCTGCCAGTTAATTGAAATAAATCAATTAGGCTCCGTCTATGGATTTCACATGATTGGGCAGGGGCACAGCCATGGGTGGGCCTGGGAGGTCATAAGCCCACTGACTGGGAAGCCAGGCCCAGCCAATCAGAATGAGTTTTTCCCAACAAAGGGGATTTATTAGAGAGAAATATTTTCATCAGCCGCCCGGCTGGTCTCAGATGATCCCTCAGGTGAAGAAGCCGGATGTGGAGGTCCTGGCCTGGCGTGGCTACACAGGGTCTGCGGTTGTGAGGCCGGTTGGATGTACTGCCGAATTCTCTTAAAACAACGTTGGAGGCGGCTTTTTGTAGAGAAATGAACATGAAATGATCTGGCAACAGTTCTAGTGGACATTCCTGCAGTCAGCATGCCAATTGCACGCTCCCTCAAAGCTTAAAACATCTGTGGCATTGTGTTGTGTGGCAAAACTGCACATTTTAGTCTGGCCTTTTATTGTCCCCAGCACAAGGTGCACCTGTGTAATGATCATGCTGTTTAATCAGCTTCTTGATATGCCACACCTGTCAGGTGGATGGATTATCTTGGCAAAGGAGAAATGCAGGGATGTACACATTTGTGCACAATATTTTAGAGAAATAAGCTTTTTGTGTGGATGGAAAATTCCTTGGATCTTTTATTTCAGCTCAAGAAACATGGGACCAACACTTTACATTGCATTTATATTTTTGTTCAGTATAGATATACTGTACCTCAGACTAAGCTTTGTATATAATTTTGTATCATTCTTGATAACCTTTTTCCATTATTAAACACTTTGTTGCAGATGTTGTATTCACTCTTGACGGTTACATCAGCTATCATTTACTTTACATGTATGCATTCCTGCCTTTTGACCACTGATAACATTCAACATTTGTGAGTGGGTTAATCATGTCTGTCTGTCCGTCCGTCTGTTTTTTTGTTGCCTATTGTTGTCAGTTGTAAATGCTTGTTTTTGTTTTGAACTTGGTGTTTATCTTTCATGTGCAACCGTTGAATAGAATAGCCTGCAGCCCTCAACTCAACTCTGGACCTTGAAGCCAGTACTACTGCATTTTTCATTGTCCCCCTCTAATCAGGGACTGCAGTAGACCTGGGACACCAGGGGTGTGCAACGCATTATTACGTAGAACAGAAAACCAGCAGGCTCTAGACCTCCAGTGGTAACCCTGGCCTACAGTATAAAAGCAATATTAGTGTTGCATCTTTTGGATATTAGTCTGTTAATTTTGACATTGCAACGTAGTTGATATATAGAAACTAGGGCATATTTCCCACTCCCTAATATTTTATTAAAAACATTTGCTTCATTTTCACATGTGAAATCTTTGATAATATCTTGCGCCTCCACACTATTTTCAACATACTTTACGCTCATTGGCTGAATCACTGGCGGCAAGAATACCATCGCATTTCCATTTCCTCTATTATTTGGGAACGCACCCCCAACACAGAGCGGAAGACAGACACAACGCTGAAGAAAACAATGATATTCTTGGAGCTACCTCAAGCACCTTTGATCAAATTAAACTATAATTTATGATAAGACCATGCGATAGTGTCAATAGTTCGAAGTGGGCGGTGAGCTACTGTAGAAGCCCACTGTAGCGGCAGCGAGACGAGGTGCACCGCCTCTCGACCAGTCTAGACTGCCGCTTCCGTTTCTCGGGTGTGTTGTGGTTCGAAAGGCGAAGCGCGCTGCATCGGAACTTGGTTAACTGTTCTTGAGACTAAACGTACGGGTTGTGATCGATGGCGGACCCAGAACCATCACAACAACATGAGGAGACGGAACAGATTGACGATGCAGAGTTGGCATTTAAAGGAATAAACATGCTGCTCAACAACGGATTCAAGGAGAGCGATGAACTTTTCAGAAAATACAGGTTAGACGGTGCTGTGCCATAAACAATTAACCGAAAAGTATTTTTCATTGGTTAATTGATGTGGGGAAGGTTTGAATTCAAAGAGTTATCCTATAAATATTTAGGCTGTGTAGTTTATTTCCGGGCTTGGTTTATTTTTTCAGATTGAGGAAGCCACGTGAAACTGATTAGTAGACCTATAGGGTATAAACCAATTTGCACTGGTGGAAAAAGGACTTGGGTAAAAGTACCTTAATAGAAAATTAACAGTAAAATACTACTTGAGTGAAAGTATTTTGTTTGAAATGTAATTAAGTATCGAAAGTAAATGAAATTGCTAAAACAACTTCCGTATCAAAAGTAAAAGTGAATAATTTCAAAGTCCCTACATTAAGCAAACCAGAAGGCATTTTGCAGGGGCATACTCAGACATAATTTACAAACGAAGCAATTGTGTTTAGTGAGACCGACAGATCAGAGGTAGTAGGATGACCCGGCATGTTCTCTTTATAAGTGCGTGAATTTGACTATTTTATTGTTCTGCTAAGCAATCAACATGTAACGAGTACTTTTGGGTGTCAGGGAAAATGTATGGAGTAGAAAGCACATTACGCGTTTTTAGATAATTGACGTTAAATCTTTCTTTTTCTTCATATAGGCATGTGTTGTAGTTTTTAAACCCTATTTTACATCTATAATTTTTGTGTTGTGCTCGCCATAAGTTGAGACATGCTATTGAATACAGGATGGGTGTCATGTTTTGGCTGATAAATGTACTAAAATGTTAGTTTACATTTCAATTGTAAACCCATGGTACCACAAAGATGGTTGAAGGTCCGCACAGAATGTTGACTTGAATGGGAATATCTGTTTTAAATTATACTGTCAATCCTCCTTGGGAAACCTATTGAAATATAGATAAGTGAATAGACATGACCATTTAAGTTGACTTTCGACTGTGGGTGAACCGGTGTAATTATTTGTGCTAGTAATTAGAAGTAAAAATGTCACTTAAAATGTTAATGATGTACCAGCTAAATTGAAGTGGTCTGAAGGGATAGGTCCATTCTATGAAGTATATTTCTATGTTTGAAATGACTACCACCCTGTATTCAAAAGCATGTTGTCTCAACAACAAAACAACTCAGATGATGTCGTCCCAAACTGGGGAAGTAAATGTCGTCGGGGGTACGGCAAATAAAAATGTGATTAACATGTTAAAAAAATAAATGTGAAAAAAAGTTTTTTTTTTTTTTACAATTTCAAACAGTTCATTTATATTTTCCAAAGGAGCAATACATTTGGGTGAGTTTTTTTTCTTTCTCTCGCCTGAGTAGCCTCGTTTCACTGCCCAAAGTAAAATTAAACCATCTTGCGAAATAACAACACAATGTCAAATACAGGTAGCCTAGTCAAATAATTAACATCCACAATGATGGCAAAAAACAACATTTGAGAGTGCGCTGACCCTGGTGCTAGAGGGGGTAAGCAGCTGGAGGTTGAACGTTTGAAGGGGTACGGGACTATAAGAAGTTGGAACAACTGAATTATAGTCAAAGCTACAATATATGTGAATATGAAGAGCGAGAAAAATAGTGTGTAATTTAGTTAATTGACATTAAATAAATAATGAAATAGATTGACAACATTGTTTGTAAACTTTGAAATGATATAAAACTCAACCTTTTTCCTTTTCCAGTGATGACATGGATATCTCATGGTATGATGGGGTATGCAAAATTGTCCAACTAAATGTTTTGGTATTCAGGTCCAAAATGTAACTTTCTGACCACTTCTTCCATGGGCAAACATGTATGTAAAGTAATGTTTAAATCAAAAGGGATGCTGTCAAGGTGATTCAGTGGTGATTTTAGCATGTACATCTTGGTGGGGCAAAACAACAAAATGTGGGATGCATGCCAGCAAAGCCACTACACAAGACTAAACAATACATTAATTGCACTACACCGGAGACAAACGGTGCTCAGAAAGGACCTTTTCAACCACTCCACAAATTTCCTGTTAACAAACTATAGTTTTAGCAAGTAGGTTAGGACATCTACTTTGTGCATGACACAAGTAGTTTTTCCAACAATTGTTTACAGACAGATTATTTCACTTATAATTCACTGTATCACAATTCCAGTGAGTCAGAAGTTTACATGCACGAAGTTGACTTTGCCTTTAAACAGCTTGGAAAATTCCAGAAAATGTAATGGTTTTAGAAGCTTCTGATAGGCTAATTGACATAATTTGAGTCAATTGGAGGTGTACATGTGGATGTATTTCAAGGCCTACCTTCAAACTCAGTGCCTCGTTGCTTGAGATCATGGGAAAATCAAAATAAATCAGCCAAGACATCAGAAAAAAAATTGTAGACCTCCACAAGTCTGGTTCATCCTTGGGAGCTATTTCCAAATGCCTAAAGGTACCACGTTCATCTGTACAAACAATAGTACGCAAGTTTAAGCACCATGGGAACACACAGCTGTCATACCGCTCAGGAAGGAGACGCGTTCTGTCTCCTAGAGATGAATGTACTTTAGTGCGAAAAGTGCAAATCAATCCCAGAACAACAGCAAAGGACCTTGTGAAGATGCTGGAGGAAGCCGGTACAAAAGTATCTATTTCGACATAACCTGAAAGGCAGCTCAGCAAGGAAGAAGCCACTGCTCCAAAACCACCATACAAAAGCCAAACCACAGGTTGCAACTGCACATGGGGACAAAGTTCATACTTTTTGGAGAAATATCCTCTGGTCTGATGAAACAAAAATAGAACTGTTGGGCCATAATGACCATCGTTATGTTTGGAAGAAAAGGGGGAGGCTTGTAAGCCAAAGAACACCATCCCAACCTGGAAGCACGGGGGTGGCAGCATCATATTGTGGGGGTGCTTTGCTGCAGGAGGGACTGGTGCAATTCACAAAATAGATGGCATCGTGAGAAGGAAAATTCTGTGGATATATTGAAGCAACATCTCAAGACATCAGAGCTTGGTCGCAAATGGGTCTTCCAAATGGACAATGACCCCAAGCATACTTCCGAAGTTGTGGCAAAATGGCTTCAGGACAACAAAGTCAAAGTATTGGAGTGGCCATCACAAAGCCCTGACCGCAATTCTATAGAACATTTTATGCGCAGAACTGATAAAGCATGTGTGAGCAAGGAGGCATACAAACCCGACTCAGTTACACCAGCTCAGGAGGAATGGGCCACAATTCACCCA
Organism: Oncorhynchus masou masou; assembly: GCF_036934945.1. Lineage (NCBI taxonomy): Eukaryota > Metazoa > Chordata > Actinopteri > Salmoniformes > Salmonidae > Oncorhynchus > Oncorhynchus masou. Next base: position 26,496,648 of record NC_088228.1, read on the forward strand.
ACTTATTGTGGGAAGCTTGTGGAAGGCTACCGGAAACATTTGACCCAAGTTAAACCATTTTAAAGGCAATGCTATCAAATACTAATTGAGTGTATGTAAACTTCTGACCCACTGGGAATGTGAAATAAAAGCTGAAATAAAAGCTGAAAAACTGAGTGTCTGTCCGTTCGTTTATTATTATTAGGTTAATGTTTATATTTGCTGAAAATGTGGGCCTCAAAACAGGTGAGACTTCTGTCACATTTTAGTCACTTTAAACTCCTCCACATTTTTATTGCTATGTATCCTTAGCTGAACCAGATCAGGAGGAGAGTGCCACTGAGGGAATATGTACATCTAATGTCATATTGTGGTCATAACTCTAAAGTGTGAAAGTCAGCCATTACACAGCCGAAAGCAGAATTTTTGCCGTCACCCCTGCAAGCTCTCTCTCTCTCTCTCTCTTCCACAACTGTGTCATAGTTTGTAGACACCTCTTTCCCTGCTCGCTGGCTCCTTAAAGCTGTTTAATACATTGCTTTGTTTCTCCCTGCAGCTAACTAGCTACAGATCTCTCTTGTATTGTGTGGGGGCCAGGGCCAAAAACATCTAATTTGAATCCATTTTAAATTCAGGCTGTAACACAACAAAATGTGGAAAAAGTCAATGGGTCTGAATACTTTCTGTAGCCAATGTAAATGAAATGTCGGGTTTCCAGGCTACTGGCACTTTTATAATGGAGTACAATCAAATCCAATTTTATTTGTCACATGCGCCGAATACAACAGGTGAAATGCTTACTTTTACAAGCCCTTAATCAACAATGCAGTTTTAAGAAAATATTTACTAAATAAACTAACGCAATAAAATAACAATAATGAGGCTAAATACTGGGGGTACTGATACCAGGTTAGTTGAGGTGATTTATACAGTGCATGTGTAAAGTATTCAGACCCCTTGACTTTTTCCACATTTTGCTACGTTACAGCCTTATTCTAAAATTGATTAAAAACAAATCTGCGTCAATCTACGCACAATACCCCATGGTGACGAAGCAAAAACTATTTTTAGACATTTTGCAAATGTATTAAAAATAAAAAGCTGAAATATCACATTTACATAATTATTCAGACCCTTTACTCAGTACTTTCTTGAAGCACCTTTGGTAGTGATTACAGCCTCGAGTCTTCTTGGGTATGACGCTACAAGCTTGGCACACCTGTATTTAGAGAGTCTCTCATTCTTCTCTGCAGATCATCTCAAGCTCTGTCAGGTTGGATGGGGAGCGTCGCTGCACAGCGATTTTCAGGTCTCTCCAGAGATGTTCGATCGGGTTCAAGTTCCGGCTTTGGCTGGGCCACTCAAAGACATTTAGACTTGTCCCGAAGCCACTCTTGCATTGTCTTGGCTGTGTGCTTAGGGTCGTTGTCCTGTTGGAAGGTGAACCTTCACCCCAGTCTGAGAACCTGCACCAGAGTGCTCAGGACTTCATCAAGTATCTGTCTGTACTTTGCTCCGATCTTTCCCTCGATCCTGACTTGTCTCTCAGTCCAGCATGCTGCTGCCGCCACCATGCTTCACCCTAGGGACAGTACCAGGTTTCCTCCAAACGTGACACTTGGCATTCAGGCCAAAGAGTTAAATCTTGATTTCATTAGAACAGAGAATCTTGTTTCTCATGGTCTGAGAGTCCTTTAGGTGCCAAGCGGGCTGTCATGTGCCTTTTACTGCCTTTACATAAAGGCCTGATTGGTGGAGTGCTGCAGCAATTTTTGTCCTTCTCCCATCTCCACAGAGGAACTCCGGAACTCTGTCAGAGTGACCATCGGTTTCTCGGTCACCTACCCGACCAAGGCCCTTCTCCCCCGATTGCTCAGTTTTGCCGGCAGTCAGCTCTAGGAAGAGTCTTGGTGGTTCCAAATTCTTCCAAAGTTGGAGACCACTGTGTTCTTGGGGACCTTCAATGCTGCAGACATTTTTTTGGTACCCTTTCCCAGATATGTGCCTCGACACAATCCTGTCCCGGAGCTCTACAGACAATTCCTTCATCTTCAATGGCTTTGTTTTTGCTCTGACATTCACTGTCAACTGTGGACCTTATATAGACAGGTGTGTGCTTTTCCAAAACATGTCCAATCAATTGAATTTACCACAGGTGAAGAAGTTGTAGAAACATCTCAAGGATGATCAATGGAAACACCTGAGCTCAATTTCGAGTCTCATAGCACAGGGTCTGAATATTTGTGTTTTTTAATACATTTTCAAAAATGTCTAAAAACCTGTTTTCATTTTATCATTATGGGGTAATGTGTGTAGATTGATGAGGATAAACATGAATTTAATACATTTTAGAGTAAGGCTTTAATGAAACAAAATGTGGAAAACAAGGGCTCTGAATACTTTCCGAATGCACTGTAGGTAGGGGTGAAGTGACTATGCATAGACTTAACGAGTAGCAGTAGTGTAAAACAAAAGCGGGGGTGTCAATGCAGATAGTCTGTGTGGCCATTTAATGAATTGTTCAGCAGTCTTATGGCTTGGGGGTAGAAGCTGTTAACGAGTCTTTTGGGCCTAAAATGTTCTCTTTTCTCTTTTCAAAACTGGTTGAATGACTATTTTTACTCTGTAGGCACCTTCTACTTCCACAGGTGAGAGAAATTACTTAGTAAATGACTATCACCTGCCTCTAACCAAATACATTTGAATTCTTCTGAATTCTGAATAACTTAGCAGGCCATTTTTGGGACTTGAAAGTGAAAAATACAGAGTGAACGCGACAGGCTTAAACACACACACACAGCGTTGTCTCCTGCTGATACCCTAAATGTCACCCTCCCATTAATTATGTTGAGCTCTGAGCTGTCATAAGAGATGAAGGGAACTGAATGTTGACACCTTCATCCTCCCATAATTCTATACTGTCATCTTGAATGAAATGTTTAGGATTTAGGCTTCTACATTCTTGGAAGGGAATAACCATCCAGACTTTGAGGCATGAATGCGCCGATTATTAAACGTTCTCATGGAGCAGTCTTACGAATCACATTTTAAGTAATTACTTTAGCCCGACTCTGCCGCCTTTTTTTTGAGCGCTGTCTTCAGACGCTCTGCACAATGAAGACATCCAGGTGGTTATGCTGGAGGATACCGAAGTTTGACTTGAAACAACTCTACAGCTCTCACCCATCTTCACCTGTCCTGGCTGTCTCTCTTAAGAAACCGACCTGTTTTAGCCTTACCGCAACCATCTCTCTGTCTCCCTCTCTCTTCTAGGACCCACAGTCCACTGATGAGTTTCGGAGCCAGTTTTGTCAGCTTCCTGGTGAGTAGGGGTGGAGAGGTCAGAGGTCAACTTCTTACTGAATTACTGTACGTCCCCCAAATTCCACTGATATTCTCATTTGATACTCTGCAATGCAGACAATTGGATTCTTTTGGAGTGAAGAACAGGAAGAGGTCTGTATTACAGTCTGTTGTGTTGTACGTTTTATTGAATGTCAACCTTTTTTTAGTTCAATAGTTGGATTTTCACAGTACGTCTCTATTTCATACATAGACCTTGTCATGGTGCAGATTGACTGAATGAATTGAAGGTCACACAAATAATAGCACACCCGGGATATCCTCAGCACTAATCTTGCTGTGCATCACACACTGCTGGCGGGTGATTCACCAACCTGATATATATAATTGGCTCACGGTGGGTTTGAATACTGACAGGGAATAAACTATTTGTGCACGTCTTTGGAAATGATCACGGCAGATGAAATGTTAGTCTGGTAAATCCAGGATGAACAGTTGATTGTGCAGCTGTGCTTTTCATTGTTCTACAGTTGAGGGCAAATATATTGGCAGCCTTGCACGTTTCACTATTTCCTCTAAAATAAGTTGAAATGTAAAAAAAATGTTTAGTGTTCGTACGTGTAATTATTTGATTTATAACTGCAACAGGAGCCCAACGTAGAAATTAATTTGATTAATTTTGTTTAACGTGTAGTTTCTTACCTGTGGTAATATAAGTTTCCCGGTACCTAAGGGGTGATAAAATTAACTTGTATAGTGCAAGGGTGCCAATATATTTGACCGCGTGTCTGTTGCTGACAGGATAATTGTTTAGCCTACTTTAAAACAACAGTGTTGGTACGTGTTAAGGCATTACGCCAAGACTACCATACTGTCGAGGTTGAGAGCAATGCCCTGACTGGCACTGTATGAATCTGCCTGTGTGTGTAGAATGCCATGATGACGTTTGAGGAGGAGAAGATGCAGACAGCCTTTGATGACCTCAGAGCCACGGAGAGACTTTGTGAGCGAGACAATGCCGGGGTCATCGAGACGATCAAAAACAAGATCAGGAGGAGTGTAAGTGAAAACACAATGTGTTCACGCACACCTAATTAACCTCAGAGAAGCTCATACCTGTATGATACATCTCATACATCTCCTCTATCCACACACGCCTGACTTGTCTTGCGGTCTGCCAATGTCAAGTTGACGTTATCTTCTCTCACGGTGCTGTGTTTGGCCTTGCTCTACAATTTAGACGTTGACATCACCGTGCTCTGTGTGTTTGGCCTTCCTCCAGGACGCCCAGAGGTCAGGGGTGGCTATAGTAGACCGCCTCCAGAGACAGATCCTTGTGGCAGACTGCCAGGTGTACCTCGCTGTCCTCTCCTTCATCAAACAGGAACTGTCAGGTGAGACGCCTCATCACTTCGACCTTGACCTGCGGGTAGGCTTATAGCTGACTGACGGATCGGCTGTGCTGCTACTACTAGAATGAATGACTGCACTGTGTTGTGGCTACTCACTGGTACAGTTAAGAAGATCGTAGGTCTGTTTCGATATCTTGCGTGCTGATTATAATGTATGCTCAAGAAGTGATTTGCTGTAATGGGCCTTGGTATCTAGACCATGTCTCTCAGTACTCTAACATCCCGCTGCTTGATGTTAATCATATCACATGGACTTCCCCTCTCCCAAACCCACCCAGCATACATCAGAGGAGGCTGGATCCTCCGCAAAGCCTGGAAGATGTACAACAAGTGTTACAGCGACATCAGCCAGCTGCAGGATTGCAGCAAGAGGAGGACCTCCGACCAGCAGGCGTCCACTGACCAGGCCAACCGCGGCGCAGCCAAGCTCCCAACCCAGAGGACCAATGGGGTGAGCCCGGAGGCCCTAGCCCGGCTTAAGGGCTCGGTCAGTTTTGGCTACGGCCTGTTCCACCTGTGCATCTCCATGATACCGCCGCACCTGCTGAAGATCGTCAACCTTCTGGGTTTCCCCGGCGACCGTCACCAGGGGCTGTCCGCCCTTGCGTATGCCAGTGAAAGTAAGGACATGAAGGCCCCCTTAGCTACGTGAGTAGGTGTACCACTACCGACCATGGGGTGTCTGTTTTTTGTTTGTTTGTTGTCTCTTGTTGGTTTATTTTACTTTATTGACTTGAACTGTGTTTGGGGTCATTGCGGTGTAATAATTGATCTCATTCAACATATTTCATATGGACATGGTGACCATGTATTTAGTGATAGAAAATATATGTAGTAATCCTACGTAATGTAGCCATATACATGGACTAGACAGAGTAGTGTGATTATTTGGGAAGAGAAAAGAACCAGCAAGCCTGAGAGCAGGATGCAGCTTCGCTGGCTCTGAATATTTATTGATATATTTTTACCTTTATTTAACTAGGCATGTTGGTTAAGAACAAATTCTTATTTACGATGACTGCCTGCTGCCAAACCCAAACCCGGACCACGCTGGGCCAATTGTGTTCCGCCCTATGGGTCTCCCAATCGCGGCCGGTTGTGATACAACCTGGAATCGAACCAGGACCTGTAGTGACGCCTCTAGCACTGAGATGCAGTGCCTTAGACCGCTGCGCCACTCGGGAGCCCTCGGGGAATGTCAGTGATTCATATTGAACAGCTTATTTATTACTGTCACCACCATACTGATTAGAAATTCTCTGCTATTTGATTCTGCCCACATATCCACAGCAGGAGGCAGAAGACACAGGGTGTGTCCCACATGGCACCCTATTCCTTCCGTAGTGCAATGCATTTGGCCAGGACCCACAGGGCCCAAGTTGTACACTATATAGGTAATAGGTTGTCATTTGGGATAAAACCACAGCCTTCACCAGACCTGAAACCCATTAGCTCTCTGCCACTCTGCCAGGGGCCAAGATGATCTGCTTTAATAATAGAGAGAAGCTGGCTGAGGCCCCTGTCCTGGTTGAACTTCAAGGCCTTGGCAGAGAACAAAGATTGTATTTATTTTAGGAAGACACATGTTCAACATTTTAAGCTAAGATTAACTTTTTTGTGCCTGAAGGGAAATTTGTCTTGGACTTTCAAGTGCTGTTGCTTCCACATCTAAGCTGCATGCGACAGTTGATTCTGCAGAATATTGATTGATTTTGTTTTCAGCTGACGTATCTGCTGAGTGTGGTAGCAGGCTGTTCAACTCGAAATCAGTCATATGTTTACTGACCGCTGTGATATGTCTTGGTTTCTCGACTGACTCTCTGAACGCTGACGTTCACCGGTATTCCTCTCGCTGTTGTCAATAACAGTAGTCTCTCTCCCCCTGTGGCAGGTTGGCCCTCTTGTGGTACCATACGGTAGTGCAACCCTTCTTTACCCTGGACGGCTCAGACACACAGGCCGGTCTGATGGAGGCGAAGGCTATCCTCCAGAGAAAGGAGCCCGTATACCCTAACTCCTCCCTCTTCATATTCTTCAAGGGCAGGGTGCAGCGTCTGGAGGTAAGGGCCTGGGCCATGTTCAGTAGAGACAAAATATTTTAAAACACAATTTAAATGAAGTTCAACCTAAATGTCGCAAATAATAACACCTATTTTCTTGTGCTGCAGTGTACACTATTCGACACAACCTAGACAGTAGTAGACAGATACCACAAGGAAACCTGTGTCTACAACTGTGGCTGTAGCCGTGTTCCTTGTCCTAATCTTCCCCCTCTCCTCAACTCATTCAGTGCCAGATCAACAGTGCAGTGACGTCCTTCCAAAATGCCTTAGAGCTGGCTACAGACCAGAGGGAGATCCAGCATGTTTGTTTGTATGAAATAGGTACTTCTTCACTTCTACCTCAACTCTTAATGTATAGAACACCATTACCTTGTTGTCCCTGAGTGACACTTCATTCTCTCTGCTCTCAGGCTGGTGCAGTATGATGGAGCTGAAGTGCGGTGACGCCTACAAGGCCTTTCAGCGTCTGGCGACCGAGTCACGCTGGTCCCAGTGTTACTACACCTACCTAACTGGAGGTGAGAGGGCAGAGGTTAGAAGTCATGGAATTCGAGGCGGGGTTAGAAGAATGCCCTCTTGTTTTTTTTCTTGTTTTTCTTCAAAAGTAAAATAAGTTCCGTAACTGGGAACGCTAACTCACCTGAATGAAAAGCTTCTGAACTATTGGCAATAATGGCTTACATGATAACGGTTATATGTTGCTGTTGAGATACCCTGCAGACTCTAACGCCTGGACATCGCTCTGTGTTTGTGGTATAGTGTGCCAGGGAGCGTCAGGAGATCTGGAGGGAGCGGCCGCTGTCTTCAAGGACGTACACAAGCTTTTGAAACGGAACAACAATCAGATTGAACAGTTCTCTATGCAGAGGGTGAGCGTGGGGCTGGCAACAGCCCACTTCTATAGATATCCATGTGAACCATTACTTCCAGTGAGGAGAAATCCTTTTGCGAGTCACACAGTTTCACGGTGATCTGTAGTCATTGTATGGAGGACAATTGGCAGTTGATTGGGTAGCGAGTAATTGGTAAACGTGCGCCCTGTGTGTGTGTGCAGGCGGAGAGGCTCAGCAAACACGCCCCATCCAGAGAGCTGTGTATCCTGGCTGTGATCGAGGTGCTCTACCTGTGGAAGGCCCTGCCTAACTGCTCCACTGCTAAGCTGCAGACCATGAGCCAAGGTACGCTGTGAAAACGTACAGTAAACACAGACCACATCAACACAACCAGACCCCTCATACATAGGGCTGTGGCGTTGATGACATTTTATCAGCCGCTAACTCATGTTACTGCCTGTCTCTCGGTAAATGAACGTAAACATTTTCAGCATCTCCAGGCCTCCACGCATACAAGTCGCTGATGAACGCCTTTGAAATATATATATATATTTTATATATATAAGTCTGAATCCATTTAATATATACCATCACAATGAATCCATTATTTGTTTTAGGCAGGTCTAATGAAACATTATGATATGGAGAAAATGTATTTCAGAAGAACAGAATATCATCTTCTGAGTCGGCCTGTATGTTATCTGGCTATGTGCCGTGCCAATGGCAGCCGAAGCTCGAGGCTAGTTTATTCAGCAGACAAGATGTGCTGATAAATCCCATGCCATTATTTTATATCATATGACTTTATAGGAAGAAGAATATAATTGAGCTTAGCTGAATAAAATAGAAAGGATGTTTTTCTCCTCCCCGAACGAGGGCACATATGAAGTGGCTATGTTGAGCATAAAAGTGATCATTTGAAGCGGGTCCTATACGCCAGATTTAAGTAGAGAAACCTTAGAAGGTCTTAGAAATCAAGCTAGAAATGCGCTGTGTGATGCGCTCTGTTCCTTTGCCTCAGGCGGCACACGCTGTTCTCTCATGAAGTGATCATATTCTCACCCATCAGACTTTTCTCAATTTTCAATGTTGGCTTGAAATATATTAAAGTCATTTCGATTTAGAATGGCCCATTTTATCAAACGGGCAGGGGGAAAAAAGACCTGCCATCCATTTGCACTCCCAATAGAGTATGGAGGCTCCTGCTGATCCTTTATCAAGCATGCCAGGTAGGCTACTCTGGTTCTGCAGTGGAGAAATGTGCTTCATATTAATAGCTGAGAAATAATCATAGTAGCAGCTGGGATCCTCTTTATAGTGGCCACCATCAGGACTCTGCTTTCACTGGGTCGCATATAGAAATGTCTGGGCTTACCAGAACACTTCCTTCACTCCACGTATCAACCACTGTTTGCGGAGCAGCCTCTCGCCGGGCGACAGGTGATATTCTGCCTGAACTCTGTATGCCATGGGCTCCCCAACCCTGTTCTTGAAGCTACCCAGTGCTTAATATGGGGAAACCTAGTTTAATCTGTGAGGGAACATTTTCATCGTAACATATTTTCACAACGAAATGTATTTGATTAAACTGTTGACAGCCCCTCTGTGCTCTCGAGAAAGGAATGAAGGAGAGCGAGGAGGAGATGGAAACGCACAGTGGTGAGAGATTCTGTAGCTAAATGTTAGCCTATTAATTATGAAGAGGGGAAAAAACTATTTAATTTTGGGGTATAGGCTAGACCAATGATGTAGCAAAGTGTGTTTCTGCCGTGCGTAATATGCTGTGTAGGTTATTAACCACTATTTTAATGGCTTTTTTTCAGGCTTGGGCTCATAGGCCTATGCATATACTGTAAGCTCTAATATGCGTATCGTGATCTACATGCAACGTCTTAAATGCTTTTAATTAATCTTCACCTTAGAAAGTGCTGTCCTTTTTGTTGTTTAGCTTTGAAACAAGATCCACAATGACCATGTTTTGATCTGTTGTTGAACTTCTTTCTTCAAATTGATCATCACAGTGATGTCAAACATTTTTCCGTCAAGAAAAAAACTGCCAAAGGGGGAGGAGTTGCAATCTACTGCAGAGAGAGCCTGCAAAGTTCTGTCATACCTTCTAGGTCTATACCCAAACAGTTTGAACTTCTAATTTTAAAAATGAACCTCTCCAGAAATAAGTCTCTTACTGTTGCCGCCTCCTATCGACCCCCCCCCCCACTCCCAGCTGTGCCCTGGACACCATTTGTGAATTGATCGCCCCCCATCTAGCTTCAGAGTTTGTTCTGTTAGGTGACCTAAACTGGGATATGCTTAACACCCCGGCAGTCCTACAATCTAAGCTAGATGCCCTCAATCTCAAACAAATCATCAAGGAACCCACCAGTTACAACCCTAAATCTGTAAACATGGGCACCTTCATAGACATTATCCTGACCAACTTGCCCTCCAAATACACCTCTGCTGTTTTCAATCAGGATCTCAGCGATCACTGCCTCATTGCTTGTATCTGCTATGGGTCCGTGGTCAAACCACCACCCCTCATCACTGTCAAACACTCCCTAAAACACTTCTGCGAGCAGGCCTTTCTCATCGACCTGGCCCGGGTATCCTGGAAGGATATTGACCTCATCCCGTCAGTCGAGGATGCCTAGTCATTCTTTAAAAGTAATTTAAAAGTAATTTCCTCACCATCTTAGATAGGCATGCCCCGTTCAAAAAAATGCAGGACAAACAACAGATATAGCCCATCTTAGATAGGCATGCCCCCTTCACCCAGACCTGACTGCCCTTGACCAGCACAAAAATATCCTGTGGCGGACTGCCATAGCATTGAATAGTCCCCAGGATATGCAACTGTTCAGGGAAGTCAGGAACCAATACACGCAGTCAGTCAGGAAAGCAAAGGCTAGCTTTTTCAAGCAGAAATTCGCATCCTGGAGCTCTAACTCCCAAAAGTTTTGGGACACTGTAAAGTCCATGGAGAACAAGAGCACCTCCTCCCAGCTGCCCACTGCACCGAGGCTCAGTAACACGGTCACCACTGATAAATCCATGATAATCAAAAATTTCAATAAGCATTTCTCAACGGCTGGCCATGCCTTCCTCCTGGCTACTCCAACATTCCTACTCTCATTCGTATCGTCCGAGATCCCTAAAATTGGAAAGCTGCTTTCTTCAAAGGAGGTGACACCCTAGACCCAAACTGTTACAGACCTATATCCATCCTGCCCTGCCTATCTAAAGTCTTTGAAAGCCAAGTTAATAAACAGATCACTGACCATTTCGAATCCCACCGTACCTTCTCCGCTGTGCAATCTGGCTTCAGAGCCGGTCACGGGTACACCTCAGCCACGCTCAAGGTACTAAACGATATCATAACCGCCATCGATAAAAGACAGTACTGTGCAGCCGTCTTCATCGACCTGGCCAAGGCTTTCGACTCTGTCAATCACCGTATTCTTATCGGCCGACTCAATAGCCTTGGTTTTTCTGACGACTGCCTGGCCTGGTTCACCAACTACTTTGCAGACAGAGTTCAGTGTGTCAAATCGGAGGGCATGTTGTCCGGACCTCTGGCAGTCTCTCTATGGGGGTACCACAGGGTTCAATTCTCGGGCCGACTCTTTTCCCTGTATATATCAATGACGTTGCTCTTGCTGCTGATCCACCTCTACGCAGACGACACCATTCTGTATACTTCTGGCCCTTCCTTGGACACTGCTAACTAACCTCCAAACGAGCTTCAATGCCATACAACACTCCTTCGTGACCTCCAACTGCTCTTAAACGCTAGTAAAACCAAATGCATACTTTTCAACCGTTCGCTACCCGCCCGCCCGACTAGCATCACCACCCTGGACGGTTCCAACCTAGAATATGTGGACAACTATAAATACCTAGGTGTCTGGCTAGACTGTAAACTCTCCTTCCAGACTCTTATTAAACATCTCCAATCCAAAATCAAATCTAGAATCGGCTTTCTATTTCGCAACAAAGCCTCCTTCACTCACGCCGCCAAACTTACCCTAGTAAAACTGACTATCCTATCGATCCTTGACTTCGGCGGTGTCATCTACAAAATAGCTTCCAGCACTCTACTCAGACTGCATCCAGTTTGCTATCACAGTGCCATCCGTTTTGTTACCAAATCACCTTATACCACCCACCACTGCGACCTGTATGCTCTAATCGGCTGGCCCTCGCTACATATTCGACGCCAGACCCACTGGCTCCAGGTTATCATAAGTCTATGGTAGGTATAGCTCCGCCTTATCTCACTTCACAAGTCACGATAACAACACCCACCCGTAGCACACGTTCCAGCAGGTATATCTCACTGATCATCCACATAACCAACACCCAATTTGGCCACCTTTCCTTCCAGTTCTCTGCTGCCAGTGACTGGAACGAATTGCAAAAATGGCTGAAGTTGGAGACTTATTTCCCTCACCAACTTTAAACATCTGAGCAGCTAACCGATCGCTGCAGCTGTACATAGTCCATCTGTAAATAGCCCACCCAATCTACCTACCTCATCCCCATACTGTTTTTATTTTATTTACTTTTCTGCTCTTTTGCACACCAGTATCTCTACTTGCACATCATCATCTGCTCATTTATCACTCCAGTGCTAATCTGCTAAATTGTAATTATTCACTCCTATTGCCTATTGATTGCCTACCTCCTCATGCCTTTTGCACACACTGTATATAGACTTTCTTTTCTCTACTGTGTCATTGACATGTTTGTTATTGGCTTGTTTGTTGTTTACTCCATGTGTAACTCTGTGTTGTTGTCTGTGTCACACTGCTTTGCTTTATCTTGGCCAGGTCACAGTTGAAAATGAGAACTTGTTCTCAACTAGCCTACCTGGTTAAATAAAGGTGAAATAAATAAATAATAATAAAAAACAATGTAGTCTAATGGTGCATGGTACTGTTTTTCATGGGATGTGATTTTCTGTGGTATTTGCATTGATGTCAGAGTGATTAGAGGGACAACAGAGTGCTCAGCACTAGGCCCTTATGACCTGATGGAGGGACAACATAGTGCTGAGCACTAGGCCCTTAGAACCTGTTGGAGGGACAACATAGTGCTCAGCACTAGGCCCTTAGGACCTGATGGAGGGACAACAGAGTGCTGAGCACTAGGCCCTTAGGACCTGATGGAGGGACAACAGAGTGCTGAGCACTAGGCCCTTAGGACCTGATGGAGGAACAACAGAGTGCTGAGCACTAGGCCCTTAGGACCTGATGGAGGGACAACAGAGTGCTGAGCACTAGGACCTGATGGAGGGACAACAGAGTGCTCAGCACTAGGCCATTAGCGACCTGATGGCCGTTACCAAGTTGGGTACTACAAACGTATCAGCGCCATTCATGTACAGATCGCATTAGGAAGCGATTACCACGACTCAACGGTCCCGTGGAGTTTGACTTAATACGGTCTCCGCAATAGCCATGCACATGTTCAAACTCCCAGTCCCAACCACCATAGTTGCTGCACATTCAATTATAGCCTATTCTCTTTTGGTTATGCAGGACATCGTACACTTCTAGGATCTGCTACAATCCCAGTCAGCGTGGTTATTGTGCTTTCACTGAGTAGTTGTGGTGGTGCCGTGAAAGTGACTTCCTGTGAATCTGGAAGGAAATTCAGTGGGGTTTTTCTGTCTCTTCTTAGTTCTGCAGGAACTAGATGACATCTCATTTGCTGGCCTGAAAAACCTGCTCCTTGGTGACATACACAGATGTCTCGGCAACATGAACGACTCCATTCAGGTTATCTCTCCTCACCATATTTATATGTATTGAAAACAAAGTGCTCATAGTATTTACCGACAAATATTAATGTAGTCAGAATAGTGAATGTTTACTACTCTTTATTATGTCATTGAATATTGCAGTGCTTCAATCTGGCTGCCAGAGATGAGATGGGCCATCAAAACAACTCCTATGTGCAGCCCTACTCCATCTACGAGTTAGGCTGTGTCTTACTGGACAGCCCTGAGGTGAGCTGTGCATATGGTGTATCGCGCAACGTGTCAACCCCGAGGAGAGAAAGTGTATGTTGCTTAATGCGGAAGTTGATTGAGATTGTGGTTCTTCTCTTCTCAGTCTGAAGCGAAGGGCAGAGCTCTGATGCTCCAGGCCAAGGTACAGTAGAACTTCACTTCTACAATATGGGCCAAGAGTGTATCCTCGTTTTTGAAAACGTGTAGCTTTCAGCTGCAGTATTTGGAATGATCAATCAAGTCTGACAGTCATCCATAATATGCATTTTATATTATTTGATATTTCCTTACTGGCATGTGCACGTGTCAATATTTCTATGTGATGTAGTAATGTCGTGTGTGTTTGTACAGGAGAACTATGCTGGCTATGACTTTGAGAACAGGCTCCATGTGCGCATTCATTCAGCTCTGGCTTCCATGAGAGAGGAGGTGTCCCCACCCTGACCGCACCCTTTCTCGACCATACATCCACCCTAGCTTGTGTTGGGGGTAGGAGGAGCAGGAAACGGCTCCCTTTAGAGAAGCCATCTTGATCTCCACAGCACTGTGATGGTTCACTGCATTGTGTTTTTCAGTTGACTTGTGTTTTTTTTTATAATGAATGTGCCATCAAGTTTGAAATGTATAGTTTACAGTAAGAGTTTCCTGGAGCGATAATGCAGGAATAGTTTAAGACTACTGGAGTGTGTTAGTGTGTTTTCAACCAGATCAAATATGTACAGTGGTTGCAGCTGGGAGGCAAACGCAACTTTTTACAGGGGAAAGTGTCTCTATGGGGGAAAATCTATTTAAATTGTACACATCTTTCCCATGTGTTGGGAAAAGGTTCAGATGCAGAACTGGGTAAGCCACACTCCACACTCCAACTGTGCCTAGGTTGCTGCCAGATTATGACCTGAATGTCCAAAGTCCTGTTGCTGTTACAGTAGTAGACCATCCGAATGCACAAATCCTATGCTACTACTCATCGCGTGGCCTTGTGGCACTGTAAATTGGGGAGATTTTCTACACATTTTGCCATGGGTTGCAGAGAACATTCTGCAGTTTTAAAGGCCCAGTGCAGTCAACATTTTTATTTTCCTGTGTTTTATATATATTTCTACACTGGGAGGTTGGAATAAGGTTGACTGTAACGTCTCTTCACAATCCTCAAGTCAAGAACAGACTATGGGAGGCGCACAGTACTACATGGAGCCATGGCTACATGGAACTCTATTCCACATCAGGTAACTGATGCAAGCAGTAGAATCCAATTAAAATACACTGGACCAGCGGGGACTGTGAAGACACACACACACACACACAGGCACATGATAAGGCATGCACTCTACACACCTACAGATGGATGTTGTATTAGATGTGATGGTAGAGTAGTCGCCTGAGGGAACACACCTTAATGTGTTGTGAAAAGTTTTATTAAATGCAATTTAAAAAAATCAGTTTTACAGCTAATTCCCTGCAATTCTACTGATTTTTGCTGTGGGGTGGAGTGACATTTTTGCAGTTTTAAAGCTAATTGCCTGGAATTCTACACATTTTGTAATGACTTATGTCATGTTAATATAATATCTGAGTGAGAATGACTAACAAAGTCATTGTGTGCCCCCTGGAGGTCAGGGCCCCTGGGCATGTGCCTGGTCGCTATTCGGACAGGTGTAGATAGCTGGCTAGACTAACAAGCATTAATTCAGTGACTGGAAGTGACCTACATAACGAGAACAATTGCTGATGCACAATGACATTTCCAGATTGAACGTGGTGTATTCTATTATTCTTACTCTCAATATTAAGTTGAGACCCCGACTAAGTTCTTGAAAAAATATATACAGTGCCTTCATAAAGTATCAACACCCCTTGAACATATTTTGTTGTTTATATAGCCTGAATTCAAAATGAATCAAATGAAATTAAAAATCTCAGCTATCTTTTTTCTAATTTATTGAAAATGAAATATTGAAATATAGCATTTCCGCAAGTATTTCCACCCCTGACTCAATGCATGTTAGAATCACCTTTGGCAGTGATTACAGCTGTGAGTCTTTCTGGGTAAATCTCCAAGAGCTTTGGCCACCTGGATTGTACAATATTTGCACATTATTCTTTAAAAAATGTTCAAGCTCTATCAAGTTGGTTGTTGATCATTGCTAGACAGGCATTTTCAAGTCTTCCCATAGATTGTCGAGCGAAGTCAAAACTGCAACTTGATAGAGCTTGAACATTTTGAACATCTTGAACATCAGAAACATTCAATGTCGTCTTGGTTAGCAACTCCAGTGTATATTTGGCCTTGTTTTAGGTAATTGTCCTGATGAAAGATGAATTTGTCTCCCAGTGTCTGGATAGCAGACAACCAGGTTTTCCTCTAGGATTTAGCCTGTGCTTAGCACTATTCAGTTTATTTTTATCCTAAAAAAACTCCATAGTTCTTGATGAGGAAAAGCATAAGCATAGCAAAATGTAGCCACCACCATGCCTGAAAATATGAAGAGTGGTACTAAGTGATGTGTGGTGTTGGATTTGCCCCAAACATGACGCTTTGTATTCAGGACATGCATGTTTTAGGAATATATATTTTTTTAAATTCTGTACAGGCTTCCTTATTTTCACTCTGTCATTTGGGTTAGTATTGTGGAGTAAGTACAATGTTGTTGATCCATCCTCAGTTTTCTCTTATCACAGCCATTGAACTCTGTAACAGGTTTAATATCACCATTGGCCTCATGGTGAAATCCCTGAGCAGTTTCCTTCCTCTCCGGCAACTGAGTTAGGAAGGACACCTGCATCTCTGCAGTTACTGTGTGTATTGATGCACTATCCAAGGTGTAATTAATAACTTCACAATGCTCAAAGGGATATTCAATGACTTATTTTGTATTTATATTTTTTACCCATGTACCAATAGGTCCACTTCTTAGCGAGACATTGGAGACCCTCCCTGGACTGTGGTTGAATCTGTGTTTGAAATGCACTGCTCAGCTGAGGGACTTTACAGATAATTGTATGTGTGGTGTACAGGAATTAGGTAGTCATTAAAGAATCATGTTAAACACTATTATTGCACACAGAGTCCATACAACTTATTATGTGACTTGTTAACCAATTTTTTTTCATCCTGATCTTATTCTGGCTTTCCATAACAGATTGAATACTTATTGACTTGAAGCAGTTCAGGTTTTCATTTCTAAAAACATCATTCCACTTTGACATTATGGGGTATTGTGTGTAGGTCAGTGACACAAAATTTAAGTTTAATCCATTTTAAATTTGGGCTGTAACTCGACAATGTGGAAAATAGGTGTGAACTTTCTGAAGGCACTATGTATTTTTTGGGGGTCTGGGGCCCTCTGGCTGACAGGTGCCCTAAGCGACTGCTTATGTCTCTTATGCCTGGAACCGGTCCTGTTGATGGTCATTGGCTGATTTTCTCAAACTAAAATATGTTACAACATTGTTACTAGTTTTTAAACAGTGTATTGATATTTAAAGGGAAACATATACAAATAGGTTTGTATCAGTGTACTTTAATTCAATATTACTAGATAAATGACATTTTCCTTTTGGCACTTACTTGTGGGTACAACATGCACACTGTAGGTCTACTCTGCTGTATTTTTATAAACTGAAAACTGGTTTTCCTGTGTTGAATAGGGGTTTTCTTGTATGTGTATATTTTAAACCGATGGTCAAGTTATTTTCTTGATGTGTTTAAGATGCATGTACTGTTTGTGACCTTGTGATTTATTTATGATTTTTTTGGGAAAGTAACAATGCACATCAATTCGTTTTCATCTGTAGACTACTTTAGTCCCTGGGCAGATATATACAAACATTTAGCTTCACAAACATTTCACATTAAATTTTTAAAAAGACAGGCCTACAGTTAGCTATTAAAAATATCGACTTGTCAGACCATTACTCTGTTCCAGCTGGCTGATAGTCATTAGATTGCTACTGTTTGGCATCGCACAGATCATTTCCGACTAATTGTCTCAATCAATGGGAGAAGATTTCAAATAGATTAATGGAGCAAAAATTGATTTAATAACAAACACTTTCTAAATTCAAACGAACCCCCTGAACCCCCTGGGCGGCAGGGTAGCCTAGTGGTTAGAGCATTGGACTAGCAACCAAAAGGTTGGTGGGGCCCTCTAGTTCGAATCCCCGAGCTGACAAGGTACAAATCTGTTGTTCTGCCCCTGAACAGGCAGCTAACCCACTGTTCCTAGGCCGTCGTTGAAAGTAAGAATTTGTTCTTAACTGACTTGCCTAGTAAAATAAAGGTAAAAAAATCAAATTAAAACTAGACATGGACATTTAGAAGACATTGAGGAGTATTGCCAAGTTAATTCTTCGGGATCAATGTCCTTTCCATGGGATGGTTCAGCTAACGTGGGCTAATGCAATTCGCATGAGGTTGTAACTAACAAGACATCTGGCAGAAAGCTTAAATTCTTGTTAATCTAACAGCACTGCCCAATTTACAGTAGCCATTACAGTGAAATGATACCATGCTGTTGTTTGAGGAGAGTGCACAATTTTGAACATAAAGTTATTAATAAACAAATTAGGCATATTTGGGCAGTCCTGATACAACATTTTGAACAGAAATGCAGTGGTTCATTGGATCAGTCTAAAACGTTGGACATACACTGCTGCCATCTAGTGGCCCAAATTTAAATTGCACCTGGGCAGGAATAACAATGGTAATGGCCTTTCTCTTGCATTTCAAAGATGATGGTACAAAAAAAATACAAAAGAACGGTTGTTATTTTTCTTTGTATTATCTTTTTACCAGATCTATTGTGTTATATTCTCCTACATTCCTTTCAAATGGTACCAATAATATGCATATTGTTGCTTCAGGTCCTGAGCTACAGGCAGTTAGATTTGGGTATGTCATTTTAGGTGAAAATTGACAAAAAAGGGGCGGATCCTTAAGTTTGGTCGAAAACTCTGTGCTATGCCAAACAGTAAACTACTTGTAACTACGAATGGAGCATCACATTAGCCCGTTACAGTTTGTTAGCTAGCCTACAGATGCTTTACAGTTAAAAGTTAAATACACCCTTGTCGCACTAAGCCAATAGTGATGGGAATTTCCGTTATATTATTTGATGTAGAAATACCGGCATGATATACTGTCAGATGAGCTATCATGTAGTTGGATCAAGTGCTACATAGTAGCAGGCCAACTGTACGTGTGCGTGACAACATTATTTCGCAGCAACAATACACCCGCCATTATGACGCAATTATTGAGTGATCATGTTATCGCTAGTAGCCTTCATTACTGTTCTCAGCGCATTGGACAATTATTGGAGTTCATCAATAATGCATTGGACGAGCGCGTTCATTACATTGAGTCAGTGAATAAATATTTGAACGACTTTACTCTTGTGATTTGGAATTTCGTGCGTCTGCGCTTGTGTTCATAAGCAGCAAGATGCCTTCTCCACATAGAGTGGTGAATATTCCCACGGGATTCAAGGACTTGCTTGAGGGTGTGAGCAAGGCTGTGGTGAAGTATCGACCGGAGAGTATCCCTGCCTTCGCAGCGGGCTTCTTCAATGAGCTTCTTATCTTCAGAGACGGTAGGCAATGCTGTGCCTGAATCACCTGTAGTAGACTAACTAGACTGATGCATGTTAATTAATTTGTTAATTGACCCAATCACGTTGCATTGTGTTTCACAGAGAAGCCAGGCATGCCTATCCATGAGCTTATTAAAGAATTCAGGGCTACAATAGGCTCTCATTGTAAGTTACTTAATTTTTCTCATCTCTGTTTGTTGTTTAACAAAACAGGCCAATCAATTCTCATCCTATCGGTTGTTGTTTTCATATTGTAAATCATAATGTGCACTTTTGCTTGTTTGCAGTCTACAGGAAGAAGAATAAAGCTGTACAACCACAAGTACAGCCGCAGGTCACTGTCCAAGGTCCTGAAAGGTCCCCACATCCCAAGCCAATCCCGGAGTGGGAGGCAGGCCGGTTGCTAATGGAAGCTAGATGTGAGGATGTCAGGGAGCCTTTCTCCTTCATCTCTAGTGACCAGCCCTGCAGCAGCCGAGACATCCAGGCTATGGATGCAGTGGCAGGAGCTTCTACTGACGGTGGCCAGAACGAGTGTGGCCTGCAGGTCTCTGCCACCACCATCACACTATCCCGAGGGCCCATCCCAGCAGACATTGCCCAGGGCCTGGCCCTGTACCGGCGCAAGATTGACCTAGAGTCGTCCCCCCGGGACTCTCCTCCACTCGGGGCTTCCGCCAACAACTCCTGTGCGCGTGTCCGTTCGGCCCTCTTCGAGCGGGTCTCCTTCAGCGAGATCAGCCAGGAGTTGGATGCGGTGCTGATCCGCACTGGCGTGCTCCCATCAGAGTCCCTGATCATCGTGCAGACAGAGCATGTACCCAAGATGATTGTGTTCCAGGCTCATCCCCTATTGGTTGAGAACGCAACAGTGGCTCCGCCTCCGTGTGATGTCCCTGTCAGGTATAAGTGCAGCTGTGCCTCAATGGTGGGTGCCCTCGAAGACGTGGTGGCACCATTGGAGATGGCCGGTGCATCTCAGCCTAGCTATCCCATCTGTGAGAGAGCAGGTCCCGTGGTGGCGAGACCAGCTGCTATGGTCGCTGAGCCTGAGGAGTCTCCAGCCCTTGGAGAGAAGGTTGTACCCCTTGTGGTCCACTCTGCACCAGTCGAACCCCAGGAGATGACACCCTCAAGGCCCTCCATCCCAGTTGGAACACTGGAGCTCCCTGTTTCAGCCCCTGCTGTGTCTGACTCCCCTGCTGTGTCTGACTCCCCTGCTGTGTCTGACTCCCCTGCTGTGTCTGACTCCCCTGCTGTGTCTGACCCCCCTGCTATGGCTGTTCAAGAGGTGCAGATTAGTGTGACCGATCGTCCTCTCTCAGTCATCCTACACTCCCTCTCTGGTGCAACTTCACCATCCGAGACAGAGGATGTGATGCTGGTTCCTATGGTAGTGTCCCCTCCTGAATCAGTCAAAAGGGTATTGAGAGAGTCCTCTGATCTTCTGTGTCCTCTTCCTGCAGCGACATTGGAGACTGAGTCTGTTAGTGTGATTTGTCCCCCTCCTTCTCCAGTGACTGTGGAGATCCATTCTTCCATTCTGGCTTCTCCCCTTACTGCTGCAACCGTGGAGACAGAATCCTCCAATCGGATTTGTCCTTCTTCTGTGGTCAGCGTGGAGACTGAATTGACCGATATGCTATCTCCTTCTGCTGCAGAGACAGTGGAGGCCGAATCTTCTGTTCTGACCTGCCCCCATACTGCAGTGACCGACGACTTTGTGGCCCCTGTTTCCGCGTACCTTTCTGTTGTGGCACCAGAAGAGACCGGTGTCCCCAGTGTGCAGATCCCAGCTCCCGCGCCTGCCTTGACAGAGAAAACTCAGTGCCAGTCTGCTTCACCATGCCTACCCACCCTCACGGCCGCAGGAGAGTCCAGAACCCCCTTCTTGGTCTACCTCCCACTGCCTGCTCCAGAGCTGGCTAAGACCCCTGGTCTGTTGTGCCAACTCGGCCTGGGACCAGAGGAAGCCAAGAGCTTCCATTTCCTGTGTCTCCCTATTTCTGACACCCCCAGGACCCCAAGTCTTGTGACTGCCAGCCTGGCTCCAGCTCAGACTGCGGCTGTGGCTCCTGCTGCTGCTCCGGATTTACCAAGGACCAACCTCCCTGGAGTGACCGATATCCCCAGGACTCTGAGTTATGTGGCGTCTGGAGCTCAGGAGCTACCACGGCTCCAGAGCTATGCGGCTAACACCGCTGAAGTCCAGGAGCCACCGAGGACCCCCAGCTATTTGGCTAACACCCCTGGAGTTCAGGAAATACCACACAACCCAAACTATCTGAAAAACTCAGCTGTCTTCCAAGATATGTGCTTTATGTGCCCCTCCGTTACCGCCTCCAATCTGTCCAGGAACAATAGCTTTGTGCACTCTCCGGCTGCCATGGCTCCACAGCAGCTGATTAGGGGCCCGTGTATGATGTCTCTGTACCCCCAGGGAGGGCCTGTGATGGGCCACTGTGCCCACTCCCCAGGACAGTGTCCTGCGTGTCTGCAGCAGCAGTCTGGCATGGCTCCGCTCAACCACGGACAGCAGACCAACACCAACTTCATGCCCATTTGTTCTCAAGGGCCAAGTAAGATATTTACATGTATTCATTTAACGTTCAAAACCATTGCACTGAAGTCAATAGATTTTAGATTTTGTTGTGAAATTAGCTGTACATTTGTTGGTTCATAGCTGTGAACTTGGAAAAGGAATCCGCATGAGGGGAAACTGTCCGCCTCAGCACCATTGTTATTGTTGTGGTTTTGTGGACGGTGATTTGCGTCGAGCAGTGCAAAATGAAATAATTGCAGTACATATTCTGCTGTTCTATTGGGCTTACAATGTCTGAGGGGGAAAAACTGTTTGTTGTTGTAATATCCCAAAGGGATGTGGCAGTTTCACCATTAAGGATTCCAGCTTTAATTCATCTATAGGTTTTACCTTTACATTACAGACACAATATACTGTGGGATTTTTGTGAGACTGCCATCATGCCTTATAATGTATTTTTCCTCTCCCCCTCCCTCCTCAGGCCTGTGTAGCTGCCTCGGCAGAACTGGCAGCCACTGGCGCCTCTGTCACCTGACGCGACCCGAGTCCCAGGGCAGGGTGGGCGGCATGATCTGCCCCTACCAGAACTCCCAGACCATGATGCACTGCAACAGCCTGGATCACATGGCCAACATCCCCATGTACCAGGACTGTGGCCATTACTCTAGCAGCTGCCACCTGTTGCCACCGTGCTCCCAGTCGTCCCACGGCAGCCTGCACACCCACCACATGGCTGAGCCCCGTTGCTCTGCTCACAACCTGGGCACCTCCTTCGTCCAGCCCCAGAACTGCTCCTCCGACCCCCTCTTCCACTACCCCCAGCAGTACCACCTGGTGGCCACCCCCTCCCAGGAGAGGCAGCAGGCCCTGTGCCCTCTCCAGTGCCCACTGCTGCAGCAGCGCCACAGCTCCCTGCTCTTCTGTGGGCACCAGGGGGAGCTGAGCAGGCTGGGCTCCTCCAGCTGTGTCCCTGCCACCAACCAGAGACAGAACCAGGGAGGGGTGGAGCAGAAGAACAACAACCCCAGCTGCGTATCGCTTCATAACAAAAGATTAGACACGAGCGCAAACAACAATCAAGGTAGCTAAACATGTTGCTACTATGAAATGTATGGTTGTGTTTTAGATTTCACTTGGACTTTTTTGTTTATTTCTGGATGAATGTCAGGGCTAGCATCCATGCCTACCATGTGGTTATTATTAAAAGTTGAACATATGGCATTAAGTGGTTGAAGAAGCTATGTGTTTTGATGTTATAGATGAAACTATGCTCTCTCTTTTTCTTGTCACAGGCTGCGTCATGAACTGCAATCCCCAGGGCAACTAATCCTGTCTTCACATAAGAAGGACCTTATTTTTGCAGTTGCCAATGTCTCTTTTGCATTCTTTTAAACTGATCATGAGGAATAAATATACCTACATTGCACAAACCCTCAATCAATCACTACAAAAACATACAACTTAAGGTAATTGCAGCTATGTAAAGGCAGTAGATAGAGGGTAAACTTCCACATTGATACAAAAGTTTGACAAAGATTCGGTATTGGGCTGTTGTTTAAAGCTAGAATCCTTAGTCGCTACATCAATTTTTGGACTATAACTTATAAATCCCTCTTGAGCTTAGTTCAACTGTCGTACCCCATCAGAAACCATAATATAAGCTTGTTTTACTCCAATGTTTGTAAACAATGTAAACAAGCACTTTATATCACTGATGGTCAGTCCTTACGTCAATGGCTCTGTCTATGAATTTGAGAGAGGCATGGAGAAATGTAACCAATCTCTCAACTTTTTACCAAAACAGTGGCGAGGTGTCACTTTGTTCTATTTTTAAACTCAGGATTCTAGCTTTAGGACCACTGTTTCTATGGAATGAATAGAACCATTGCAACACTCACAAAATGAGTCACATCCATGTTGCATAGTAACAGATTCCATGGGTGGAAGTGTGAGTAAAAAAGAAATAGAAAATCACCATCAACCTTTAAAATCTGGCTTAGACAGTCTGGACTGACTTGGACTGAGCCTAAGGCCATGTCATCCTTTTAACATCTGCTCAGTTACTCGTCAGAAGTCAAAATGACCTGTTCGGCCAGGTTGTTATGACATAGTTGCATGGGGTAAGGAATACATTAAATAGAAAAGCTAAATTAGCTTGCAGGTGATGTTAGCTATTATACATGTTGTTTGTTTTCCTGCTATTGAAGCTCATCACAACATTATTTGACTATCTAATGAGAAGTTAGAGCAACTACACCATAATATTTAAAAAGTACAACAATAGAGTAGACAGAAAGTGATACATTGTTACTTTTGGCTATGTTGTGGTGGATGAGCTAAACAATGGAACATGGCCCGTGTCTGTCGATTGCCACCAACAACAACAAGCAAAACTCTCTATGCAAGTGCCCACTACCAGTTACCAACACAAACAACAAGCAAAACTCTCTATGCAAGTGCCCACTACCAGTTACCAACACCAACAACAAGCAAAACTCTCTATGCAAGTGCCCACTACCAGTTACCAACACCAACAACAAGCAACACTGTCATCACCAGTGCCTACTGCCAGTCCAATGAAAAAGGATTTCAACTCGACAGTCTGACCTTCAACTCCCACTGAGCCAAAGTACAGTCCACTCAATCCAACTGGGATAACAGCTGGTTCAGAACCAAAGGAGAGAGTCAAATCTCCCCAAACATGACAGCAGAGAAAATAAATAAAGAGGTCAATCAAACTCAACCTAAAAAATGGAATCACCAAGGAAATGTGTGGGGTAAAGATCCCGAACATATTCTTATTCATTCCTTTACACTTGTGTGTATAAGGTAGTTGTTGTGAAGCTGTTAGATGACTTGTTAGATATTACTGCACAGTTGGAACTAGAAGCACAAGCATTTTGCTACACTTGCATTAACATCTGCTAACCCTGTGTATGTGACCAATAAAATTTGATTTGATTTAATAATGTTTAATTAATGTTTACCTGCTGCTTTACTCGTCTCATATGTTTATACTGTATTGTATTCTACTGTATTTTAGTCAATGTCACTCTGACATTGCTCAATCTAATATTTATATATTTTTTAACTCCATTCTTTTACTTTTAGATTTGTGTGTATTGTTGTGAATTATTAGATACTACTGCAGTTGGAGCTAGGAACACAAGCATTTCGCTACACCATAACATCTGCTAAATATGTGTATGTGACCAATACAATTTGATTTGTATTTCTATAGTCATTGATGCACACAAAACACAATCTTTTACAGTCACATCCCCAAAATGTCTTTCTTTTCCCGCCAAAGCCGAAAGACTCAATGTGGCAAAGTCTATGATGAGGAACTGCTGAAGTATGGATACAAAGTTACCTCCAAGGAGGATGGTACTTCTAATGCCCATGTGGACAACAAGTGAACAATGTCAGCCATGGAGCAGCAGGTGAACCAAACCCTAGAGGCTGCAGCTATGGAGCTAGGGGCACTGGTTGGCAACATGGTCCCCACCTGTTCAACTAAACAACAATGCCAACAACACCAAACACGTGGCACAGGCACCCCCAGGCAGTAGCAGGTCTGGCATCCACTGAGAAGAAGACTGTTGAAGGTATGTGTCATCTCAGACTCGGAAACCCAACTATCTATGGTAAACTTACAGTGCCTTGCGAAAGTATTCGGCCCCCTTGAACTTTGCGACCATATGCCACATTTCAGGCTTCAAACATAAAGATACAAAACTGTATTTTTTTGTGAAGAATCAACAACAAGTGGGACACAATCATGAAGTGGAACGACATTTATTTGATATTTCAAACTTTTTTAACAAATCAAAAACTGAAAAATTGGGCGTGCAAAATTATTCAGCCCCTTTACTTTCAGTGCAGCAAACTCTCTCCAGAAGTTCAGTGAGGATCTCTGAATGATCCAATGTTGACCTAAATGACTAATGATGATAAATACAATCCACCTGTGTGTAATCAAGTCTCCGTATAAATGCACCTGCACTGTGATAGTCTCAGAGGTCCGTTAAAAGCGCAGAGAGCATCATGAAGAACAAGGAACACACCAGGCAGGTCCGAGATACTGTTGTGAAGAAGTTTAAAGCCGGATTTGGATACAAAAAGATTTCCCAAGCTTTAAACATCCCAAGGAGCACTGTGCAAGCGATAATATTGAAATGGAAGGAGTATCAGACCACTGCAAATCTACCAAGACCTGGCCGTCCCTCTAAACTTTCAGCTCATACAAGGAGAAGACTGATCAGAGATGCAGCCAAGAGACCCATGATCACTCTGGATGAACTGCAGAGATCTACAGCTGAGGTGGGAGACTCTGTCCATAGGACAACAATCAGTCGTATATTGCACAAATCTGGCCTTTATGGAAGAGTGGCAAGAAGAAAGCCATTTCTTAAAGATATCCATAAAAAGTGTTGTTTAAAGTTTGCCACAAGCCACCTGGGAGACACACCAAACATGTGGAAGAAGGTGCTCTGGTCAGATGAAACCAAAATTGAACTTTTTGGCAACAATGCAAAACGTTATGTTTGGCGTAAAAGCAACACAGATCATCACCCTGAACACACCATCTCCACTGTCAAACATGGTGGTGGCAACATCATGGTTTGGGCCTGCTTTTCTTCAGCAGGGACAGGGAAGATGGTTAAAATTGATGGGAAGATGGATGGAGCCAAATACAGGACCATTCTGGAAGAAAACCTGATGGAGTCTGCAAAAGACCTGAGACTGGGACGGAGATTTGTCTTCCAACAAGACAATGATCCAAAACATAATTTAATTTTACCTTTATTTAACCAGGCAAGTCAGTTAAGAACACGTTCTTATTTTCAATGACGGCCTGGGAACAATGGGTTAACTGCCTGTTCAGGGGCAGAACGACAGATTTGTACCTTGTCAGCTCAGGGGTTTGAACTCGCAACCTTCCGGTTACTAGTCCAATGCTCTAACCACTAGGCTACCCTAAAGCAAAATCTACAATGGAATGGTTCAAAAATAAACATATCCAGGTGTTAGAATGGCCAAGTCAAAGTCCAGACCTGAATCCAATCGAGAATCTGTGGAAAGAACTGAAAACTGCTGTTCACAAATGCTCTCCATCCAACCTCACTGAGCTCGAGCTGTTTTGCAAGGAGGAATGGGAAAAAATGTCAGTCTCTCGATGTGCAAAACTGATAGAGACATACCCCAAGCGACTTAGCTGTAATCGCAGCAAAAGGTGGCGCTACAAAGTTTTAACTTAAGGGGGCTGAATAATTTTGCACGCCCAATTTTTCAGTTTTTGATTTGTTAAAAAAGTTTGAAATATCCAATAAATGTCGTTCCACTTCATGATTGTGTCCCACTTGTTGTTGATTCTTCACAAAAAAATACAGTTTTATATCTTTATGTTTGAAGCCTGAAATGTGGCAAAAGGTCGCAAAGTTCAAGGGGGCCGAATACTTTCGCAATGCACTGTACATCTGCTTTGCACTAGTGATCTGTGTTCCTCCCCCGCACTGTTTTCCCCACAGTTGTTCCACAAGTCAAACCTGGCTCAGCAGCGATGTTGGCCAGCAGCAGCAGTGAGGACAATATTTCTGGACAGGCCTGTGCTCCCCAGCATTACGCACACACCAACCAGGAGGTGGGATATGTCTGTGCTACCATACCCCCAGAGATGCCCTGCTACCCCAGATGCCCCAGAATTACCAGCCATACCCTCCACCATCACCACCCTACTTCCCAGGCCAGTCCTACATATGCCAACTATATGGCAGAGTGGTATATTGTCCCCCTGGTCAGCCAACGCTGCCCTGGTGCCATCATCAGCTCCGCTGCCACTACCCCAGTGCACTCAGCAGCACCTCAGCCCTTCTAACAGCTGCATGCAATTGGCACCAACCATGGGGTGCTCTTGCCAATATGGAGGGCAGAGCCCTTCCTCACTGTGCATCCCTGTGCTTGTCCTCTCCAGACAGTTTGGCTCCCTTCACTACAGGTCCAGGCAGAGACCCAGGATGGCCACAGGTGTGCGAGGATGCAGGAGCAAGTGCCAGCCCACATCCAGACAGGTCAACTGCACTTCCTCTTCCTGCAACGTGAATGACAGCTCCAGCTGGGCTCCAGAGCTTGCTACCCAGGTCTCCTACAGTGTGGGAGTGTCACAAACCACAGCCCGGTCCCTGCCGGGGAACTGAGGTCCATGTATGTCCCTGTCCCGTGCCCCATTGAACAGCAGAGAACAGATTCCCCAGTACAGCGTCCATAATGTAACGCCCCGACAAGGAGGGTTGTTCCATTGAAGGCGCAGAACGAGAATAGTCCATTCTCGTCCAAATAAGGTAGAAGTATGGAACCAGTTATTCTAGGAATGGATGGCTGTGAGTTATTTGATTTAATTTAATCTCCTTAATTAAGAAAACATGAATACAGTATATTTGGTGCATATTCATAAGAGGATAAGTCTTCAGTTTGATTACATTTGGCCTGGAAGCTTTTGTTAATTGGTAGTATAATTAAGCTAGTGAAGATTTTTTCGTTGAAGGCACAGAGAATATTGTTCCTCAGTTAGCATAAAAGAAACATTTCTCAGGTGGCTACATTTCAGTAATTTTTCTCATTACAGACACCCAGACATGGACTAAACACAAAGCACTGCAACCTTAGTTTGCAAATAATTGTTCACTCCTCTTTAACTGAAAATGAAAGAGAGTGTGTTAAAAGTGTGGGTTTTGTATGCTGAAAGAGTGCCAGGAAAAGAATGGCTGTCCTTATGCATAATTACATAGGCATGATTTCTTCTTTTTTTTGCTGCTGCTGCTGATATGGCGTGGCAATTTGAATTTATTTTAATAAGTTATTTGGTTTAAATGGATTCGGCTAATATTTTGTTAAAGCTAGTCTACTGAACAAAATGCGCAAATGTTGCTTTCATTTTCAAGTTAGCCAAGGCTTTAGGGGAATGCCATTGTGACGTCATGCGGCCGCGGAGTTTTACAGCTTGGCTTTGAAATGGATTGTAAGTCCTCGTTGTTGGCTCAAGAGGTCATCTGCCATGGTACATAGTCTATGTTTTTACTATTCTTAAATATCTGATTCAGTTTCGAATAATCTGAATATATATCTAGTTATACTTGTGTGGGATAATAATAGGCTTAACCAACTGCCTGTAGACACATGAATGTACAGTAGGCTATGCATGACACATTATTATCAGGTAAACAACTACCGCAGCTAAATCATAAACGGTACTTTTCCAGATGGCTTCTAGGAGTACGCTTCACTTCAAGCCCCCATTGACAATCATCATCACATACGGGCTGAAGAGTTGGCTAGAATGTCTTTGCAGAGCCATACTCATTGAGGGACCAAGGCAGA
Organism: Oncorhynchus masou masou; assembly: GCF_036934945.1. Lineage (NCBI taxonomy): Eukaryota > Metazoa > Chordata > Actinopteri > Salmoniformes > Salmonidae > Oncorhynchus > Oncorhynchus masou. The sequence goes on from NC_088228.1 coordinate 26,525,761, forward strand.
TACCGGAATTTATTGCTGCCTATTGCGATGAGCTGCTGGAATTTAGAGAACGTGAGTCCTGCGGATACTTAAAGGGGCAATCAGCAGTTTAAACAACAATAAACAGTCAACCCCGCCTCTATTTGGTCAAAAGCTTAGGGATAGGGCTAGAGAAATGTAACCACTCTCAAATTCATAAACAGAGCTATGGATGCAAGGCCTAACCAGCCATGATATCCAAAGTATAGTTGAAATCATGGTTTGAGGATATATAGTGTTTGTTTACATTGACTTTGTTTCCAAACTTTGGAGTAAAAAAAAAATGGGTTCTGATGGAGTGCAACAGTTGAACTAATCTCACGAGGCATTTATTCTTCAAGAATCAATAGGTACACTCCCCTATGTATTTATTTGGACAGTGAAGCTAAAAGTTATTATTTGGCTCAACGTTTTAAATATGTACAGTACAGAATGTCACCTTTTTATTTGAGGGTATTTTCCTACATATCTGTTTAACCGTTTAGAAATTAAAGCTCTTTATGTATCTGGTCCCCCCATTTGAAGGTGTTATAAGTATTTGGACAAATTCACAAACAGTATATGTGTATTAAAGTAGCAAAACGTTTTGTATTTGGTCCCATATTCCCAGCACACAATGTCTACATCAAGATTGTGACTCTACAAACTTGGATGCATTCGCAGTTTGTTTTAGTTGTGTTTGGGATTATGCTGTGCCCAATAGAAATGAATGGTACATAGTGTAATCTCAGAAACCTTCTACATTAATGTGGATGCTACCATGAGTATGGATCATCATGAATGAATTGTGAGTAATGATGAGTGAGACAGTTAGAGGTACAAAGATCATACCCCCAAGACATGCTAACCTCTCACCATTACAATAACAGGGGAGGGTAGCATTTTATATCATACTCCCAAGACATGCTAACCTCTCACCATTACAATAACAGGGGAGGTTAGCATTTTATATCATACCCCCAAGACATGCTAACCTCTCACCATTACAATAACAGGGGAGGGTAGCATTTTATATCATACCCCCAAGACATGCTAACCTCTCACCATTACAATAACAGGGGAGGGTAGCATTTTATATCATACTCCCAAGACATGCTAACCTCTCACCATTACAATAACAGGGGAGGTTAGCATTTTATGTCATACACCCAAGACATGCTAACCTCTCACCATTACAATAACAGGGGAGGGTAGCATTTTATGTCATACACCCAAGACATGCTAACCTCTCACCATTACAATAACAGGGGAGGTTAGCATTTTATGTCATACACCCAAGACATGCTAACCTCTCACCATTACAATAACAGGGGAGGTTAGCATTTTATGTCATACACCCAAGACATGCTAACCTCTCACCGTTACAATAACAGGGGAGGTTAGCATTTTATGTCATACACCCAAGACATGCTAACCTCTCACCGTTACAATAACAGGGGAGGTTAGCATTTTATGTCATACACCCAAGACATGCTAACCTCTCACCGTTACAATAACAGGGGAGGTTAGCATTTTATGTCATACACCCAAGACATGCTAACCTCTCACCGTTACAATAACAGGGGAGGTTAGCATTTTATGTCATACACCCAAGACATGCTAACCTCTCACCGTTACAATAACAGGGGAGGTTAGCATTTTATGTCATACACCCAAGACATGCTAACCTCTCACCATTACAATAACAGGGGAGGTTAGCATTTTATGTCATACACCCAAGACATGCTAACCTCTCACCATTACAATAACAGGGGAGGGTAGCATTTTATGTCATACACCCAAGACATGCTAACCTCTCACCGTTACAATAACAGGGGAGGTTAGCATTTTATGTCATACACCCAAGACATGCTAACCTCTCACCGTTACAATAACAGGGGAGGTTAGCATTTTATGTCATACACCCAAGACATGCTAACCTCTCACCGTTACAATAACAGAAGAAGTTTTCAGAAACATACAGTACCAGCCAAAAGTTTGGACACATCTACTCATACTTTGTTTAAAAAAAACTATTTTCTATAATGTAGAATAATAGTGAAGACATCAAAACTATGAAATAACACATTGAATCATGTAGCAACCAAAAACGTGTTAAACAAGTCCAAATATATTTTATATTTGAGATTCTTCAAAGTAGCCACCCTTTGCCTTGATGACATCTTTGCACACTCTTGGCATTCTCTCAACCAGCTTCATGAGGTAGTCAACTGGAATGCATTTCAATTAACAGGTGTGCCTTGTTAAAAGTTAATTTGTGGAATTTCTTTCCTTCTTAATGCGTTTGAGCCAATCAGTTGTGTTGTGACAAGGTAGGGGTGGGTATACAGAAGATAGCCCTATTTGGTAAAAGACCAAGACCATTTTATAGCAAGAACAGCTCAAATAAACAAGGAGAAACAGCAGTCCATCATTACTTTAAGACATGAAGGTCAGTCAATCTTGAACATTTAAAGAATTAAGCGCTATGATGAAACTGGCTCTCATGAGGACCGCCACAGAAAAGGAAGACCCAAAGTTACCTCTGCTGCAGAGGAGAAGTTCATTAGAGTTAACTGCTCCTCAGAAATTGCAGCCCAAATAAATGCTTCACAGAGTTCAAGTGACAGACACATTCAACATCAACTGTTTAGAGGAGACTGCGTGAATCAGGCCATCATGGTTCAATTGCTGCAAAGAAACCACTACTAAAGGACACCAATAAGAAGAAGAGACTTGCTTGGGCCAAGAAACACGAGCAATGGACATTAGACCGGTGGAAAACTGTCCAAATTTGAGATTTTTGGTTCCAACCGCCATGTCTTTGTGAGACACAGAGCAGGTGAACGGATGATCTCCTCATGTGGGGTTCCCACCGTGAAGCATGGAGGAGGAGTGATGGTGTGGGGGTGCTTTGTGACACTGTCTGTGATTTATTTAGAATTCAAGGTGCACTTAATCAACATGTCCTGTGTGGCTCAGTCGGTAGAGCATGGCGCTTGCAACGCCAAGCGTCGTGGGTTTGATTCCCGCTGGGGCCACCCATATGTAAAAGTAGTGGCCCCAGCCGACTTGTAAGTCGCTTTGGACAAAAGCGTCTGCTAAATGGGATATATTATTATTATATATTATGGCTACCACAGCATTCTGCAGGGATACGCCATCCCATCTGGTTTGCACTTAGTTGGACTATAATTCGTTATTTTAACAGGACAATGACCCAACATACCTCCAGGCTGTGTAAGGGCTATTTGACCAAGAAGGAGAGTGATGGAGTTGGTTGGAGGCTGGTTGGACGTGCTGTCAATTTCTCTAAAATGATGTTGGAGGCAACTTATGGAAGATAAATGAACATTCAACTCTCTGGCAACAGCTCTGGTGGACATTCTTGCAGTCAGCATGCCAATTGCACTCTCCCTCAAAACTGTGGCATTGTGTTGTGTGACAACATTTTAGAGTGGCCTTTTGTCCCCAGCACAAGGTGTAATAATCATGCTGTTTAATCAGCTTCTTAATATGCCAGACCTGTCAGGTGGATGGAATATCTTGGCAAATGAGAAATGCTCACTAACAAGGATGCAAACAAATTTGTGCCCACAATTTGAGAGAAATAAGCTTTTTGTGCATATGGAACATTTCTGAGATCTTTTATTTCAGCTCATGAAACATTGGAACAACACTTCACATGTTGTGTTTATATTTTTGTTCAGTCTACTTTGTATCCCTTATTTACTCAAGTGTTTCCATTATTTTGCCAGTTATCCGTACAAACAGTGTACTGTACATTTACTGTACATTTCTAAATGGTAAAACATATGTATGAATATACCCTCAAATAAAAGGTGATATTCTGTACTGTCGCCTCATATGTAGCAACTGAATATTGTCCCTTTAACATGTGGACTAATGTAGATGCCTACAGTATGTTTACAAACACATAAAAGTAGTCAATGTTTAAAAAAGTAGCCTAGCTTATTTTTGTAGACCCTAGTAACTTTTGAGCCTGGTTCCTCTCTAGGTTTCTTCATAGGTTCCTGCCTTTCTAGGGTGTTTTTCCTAAGCACGGTGCATCTACATCTGCATTGATTGCTGTTTGGAGTTTTAGGCTGGGTTTCTGTACAGCACTTTGAGATATCGGCTGATGTAAAAAGGGCTTTATAAATACATTTGATTGATTGATTGAAACAGTGGGATACATTTGGAATTCATATATGCTATGCCCCTAGTTCATTCTAACATTTTAAAGGCTGACGTTACCTAATTAGAGTGGAACAAGGAATGAACTGTATTTCCTTTTGCTCAGGTAATCCTTTGATGGATACCAAGGATGTTACACATCTGTACCAAGAGATACGCGGTAAGGACTTTAAAATGTTTTAAAATTAATACAGTTGAATGTCTTGCACACATGCCTCACAATTTCCTACATTTGTATTTTTTCAATAGAGGCAAATTATGTCGAAGACTGGAAAGCTGCCATAGACTTAATGCACAGGCAGCTCGGCCCACAGTATCCACTCGGAGAGCCTGCACCTCTGCACTGCGACCAGATGTCAGTCCTTCTGGCTGAGGAGAACCTGTCAGTCAGCCAGAGGGTCAGCCCAAGGTCCACCCAGGAGTCCAATGTCCCCTGCAGTGAGCCCATGGGTGGGCCAGATAAGCAGGCTCAGTCGCTGAGCAGTCCCCCTGGAGGAACCCACAATGGAGATGACGTTGGAGGTCAATCCAGCCCAACCAAGCTTGGAGATCAACCCAGTCCAGCTGTGGAAGAGGAGGCCCAGGCTGGGCTGGGTTCTGCCGTGCAGTCAGCCGTGTTCCAGAGATCTCCATCAGGGGACAGTCTACTGGAGGCCAACCACTATGCGGTCCTGATCGGCACCGCCAGAGCCCCAACCAACAACACCGCCATTGTCCGCTCTAAGAATCTTCCGGAGACCATTATCTTCCACAGCGACAGCCATCTAGCCTCAGGTATATCTTCCAGGGGTAGTTTGACCTGGACTCTTTCGGGTGGTGAGGGGAATAAGGTTTGGGTAAATGACCCAACAGACGGACTGTCTGATGATGTGGTGGTGTTCCACAAAGTGCCCTCAATGGACAGCCTGTCTCGCATGTCGTCTGCCTTGAGTAATACCTCTTTAGCTACTGAGGAAAAAATGGATCAAGTGGTTTCAAAAAACAGGATAGAATTCTCACTGGAGAATGTATTGTCTGGCTCTCCATCCTTTGGGGAAGTGGCTACAGCTGCAGCTTTGCAGCAGGCAGAAACTGATCAGATAAGATCTACCATTGAACTTACAGAGAAAGTATCCTCCTCAGAGATAGTGGGAGCCAGAGCAGCATGGATAGAGTCGTCAGACGGGATACCTAGTAGAAAAGAGAGTGTAGGGAGAACAGCAGAGACACCAGAGAGACACACATTTCCCAGAGATTCACCCAGAGTATATTCTCTTCTGTCAAGTATGCTATTAATCTATACTATAATGTATTGCCAGTTTGGTACAAACTGTTTAGGGACAAGATATGACAAGATACATAGTAATGTTTAAACCCTTTGCCATTGCATCCTCTATCCTCACAGCTCATTCTGATGAATCTCTGAAGGGTACAGACAAATCATCCATCTCCAGCCTGACCAGGGTTCCTTCTGCACCTCGCAGTGAGAGAGGGAAAGAATTAGCCATTTCACATCAATCTAGTCTGGCCAGGCTCTCCTCTGCCTCTGTAGATGAGAGAGCAGCTGAATCAACTTCAAGAGAAGTCTTCAGTAATGTGGAGGAGCTACTGCTGCCTCCAACTGCTTCTGTTGGCAGGGTTTCAGCATTAGTGACTGCTGCAAAACATTCTGAAAGTGCTTTCTCTGTAACAGAACTAGTGGATGCAGCACACAGAGTGTCCTCAGTCAGGATACCCAGTAGAGAGGAGAGTGTAAGGAGAACATCAGAGAGACACACTTCCTCAGTATCTCCACATGCATCTTATGTGTCAGGTAACAGAATACATTTTAGTCATTTAGCAGACGCGCTTATCCAGAGCAACTTACAGGAGCAATGAGGGTTAAGTGCCTTGCTCAAGGGCAGATCAACAGATTTTTCACCTAGTCGGCTCGGGATTTGAACCAGCAACCTTTCGATTACTGGCCCAATGCGCTTAATCACTAGGTTACCTGCCGCCCAGAGTAAAATGTCTCTATATCACAGTTCTAAAAGGAACATAGTCACACATGCATTACAGCTTCTCTATATCTTCTCTATTATCTTCTGTTGATTTTAAAAGAAATGTCTGTGTTTTATAGAGTGCCCAGTGATGTTTGAAAAAGAGGACTGGCGTGTAATCACTATTCCCTCTGCTCCAGTGAAGAAAGCAGTCAAATTCAACCCCTCCGAAGAGATCTCACCTATTACTTCACCCAGCGTAAATTTAGCCTGGGAGGAGCTTCTACAGACATCAGAATCCATCGTTGATAAAGTAACCTTCAAGACTTTAGAGATTGTAAATAAACAATTACAATGCCCATGGCGGGAGATCTCTGAAATGGCCCCATCGGACCCTGTGGTTGTCTCACAGTCTCAAAACGCACTTTCTTATGATGATCTCTCTTACTCGCCTTCAGCTGTGGAGGAATTCTCTGCCTCAGCAAGATGCTTAGAAGGTGATGTCACTGAAGAATTCTCTACTGCCTCAGCAAGATGCTCAAAAGGTGATGTCACTGAAGGATCTCGCTCTGGAACAGCAGTAGAGAGTGAAGGAAGCTCTGTGAGAGAGATTTCACCAGCAGTGACTGCGAGGTGTTCTGCCAGTGACGTATCAGAACGAGTTCCCTCTGAAACAGCAGTTTTGGGAGCAGCAGCGTCATCAATGGAGGAGTTATCAGAGGCACCAACTGCATTAGTCTTTGAGGGTGGGATTTCGCCAGCGGTGTTGGCCAATGATGTATCAGAAAGAGCTCCCTCTGAAACATCAGTAACGGGAGCAGAGGCTTCAGAGAGACACTCATCATCCAGTGTATCTCCACAGACTTCATTTGTGTCAGGTATGTGTCACTTCCACTTCCTCACAAGGTAACTTCCAAGCACAATTTTCTTCAATGTTGTTAGAGGAACAAAGTCAACTACTTTATTTAACATCATTTATTTTGTCTCTATCCATAGCGCATTCTGAAGAGTCACTGAAGGCTACAGACTTGTCACCTCCATCCAGCCTGGCCAGGATTCCCTCTGCATATCTCAGTGATGGCGTGTCACCAGCAGTGTCTGCAAGATGTTCTGCTAGTGACTTACTAGAAAGAGCTTCCTCTGCAACAACAGAGCTCAGAGTGATCCCCTCTGCACCACCAATGGATGCGCTTTTGGTATTACCAACTGCTTCTGTTGTTGGGATTTCAACAGCAGTGACTGCAAGATCTTCAAGAGGGAGTTTTGCAGAAAGAGCTCCCTCAGAATCAGCAGTGGAGGGGGTCAAATATTCTGAAAGTGCTTTATCAGGAAGAGCTTTCTCTGTAACAGAACTAGTGGATGCAGCACTCAGCGTGTCCTCAGTCAGGATACCCAGTAGAGAGGAGAGTGTGAGGAGAACAGCAGAGACACCAGAGAGACACACATCTCCCAGAGTATCTCCACAGACATCTTCAGTGTCCGGTACAGTAGTCATCCAATCTCTATGATATACTTCTAATGAGGTCCATGTTACTATTCCTGGTAAAATGTTTAAGAAAATGTCAGTGTAACATCACAACATACAACAACAACAAAAAAATCTGTCTTTCCTCAACTCAATGGTGATGTTTGTTTCTACAACAGCTACAGGCTTGTCATCTAAGTCCAGCCTGTCTAGGGTCCCCTCTGTGTGTCTCAGTGATGGTGCAGCAGAGTCCGTCTCTATGGAAGTCGTCTCTAATGTGGAGGATATTTATACAGCACCATCAGTGGAGCAGATTGTTTCTTCAACTGCTGCTGTGGTCTGCATTTCACCAGCAGTGTCTGCTCGATGCTCCTCAAATAACATCTCTGGAAGAACTTGTTTCAAAACAGCAGTAGTGGGAGCAGAGATACCAGAGAAACACGCCTCTCCAAACGTTTCTCCACAGACATCGTTAATGTCAGGTAAAGTCATTCATGATTTATTAAATACATTAAGATTGCTGCATTAGTAAGGTCCATATCACCTTTTCGGGTAAAAGTGGGAAGTTTAAAATATTGTTCAAATGATTTACTTTGTCTCCCCCGTCTCTAGCTCATGTTGGTGAATCTATGAGAGGTACAGACATTTCACCTAAATCTAGTCTGGACAGGATTTCCTCTATTGGTGAAAGAGCAGCAGAAACATCTTCTAGAGAAGTGATGTATATGGAGGAGATGTATAAAGCATCAATGGCCGAACTACCAGGGCCTCCAGCTGCTGTTGGAGCTATTTTACAAACAGTGTCTGCTAGATGTTCACAAAGCCACATGGCAGAAAGAATCCCCTCGGAAACAGTAGTAGAGAGAGACACATCTTCCAGTGTTCCTCCTAGGGTTTCTCCGCAAACATCTGTGAGCTCAGGTAACGTTTTGAACTATCTTGAATGAAATATAAGGTTGTTATGTCAGTATTGTGGGCAAAATGAATTGTGAAATACCACAGAATACTTCAATCTGGTCTGTCTTTTCACAACTCATGTTGACGTTACTCCAACAGCTACAGGCTTGTCATCCAAGTTCAGTCTGGCCAGGGTTCCCTCTGTGTCTCTCAGTGATGGTGCAACAGAACCAGCTCAGATAGACAACGAAACACTGTCAATGGAGGAGCTTATGACGTCTCCATTGTATTCTCATTGGTCACCAGCCGGTTCGGAAAGTGACTCATTAGGCTTAAGAGGAGCAGCAGTGGATGGAGCACACAGAGGGTTCTTGGTAAGGAGACCCAGTAGAGAGGAGCGTGTGACGAGAACAGCAGAGACACCAGAGAGAAACACATCTCCCAGTGTTTCTCCACAGACTTTGTTTACAGGTGTTGTTTCTGATGGGACAGTTTTCTACAGAGATTCATCTGTGGGAGAATTACATCTTTCTCCATCTGTTGGCGAGGAACTTGTGGTGGAGGCTTACGAAGTACCGTCTCCCGAGAAGGAGACTCCACCTGCTTCAGTTGGTGGACCTTCATCAGTAGTGTCTGCAAGATATACTGGCAGTGGTTTAACAAGAAGAGCTTTCTCTGAAAAAGAAGTAACGAGACCAGAGACACCAGATAGACACACGTCTCCCAGACTTTCAGCTAAAGTTTCTCCACAGTCCAGTCTGGCCAGGATTTCCTCTGCACCATCGATGGAGGAGCCACGGATGTCTCCAACTGCTTCTGTTGGTAGACTTTCACCTGCAGTGTCTTCTGTAAGATATTCTGGAAGTGGTTTAACAGGAAGAGCTTTCTCTGAAACAGCACTAGTTGATGCAGCACACAGTGCCCCCTCAGTCAGGATAACCAGCAGAGAGGAGAGTGTGAGGAGAAGAGCAGAGACACCAGAGAGAGACACATCTCCCAGAGTGTTTCCTAGATCGTCGCAAAGAGTTTCTCCACAAACTTCTCTCCTTTCAGGTACAATTGTCATCCACACTCTGCAGAAAGGTCTACTAATAAGATATTAATAAGATTGGAGGAGCGAGGGCCTCCCGGGTGGCGCAGTGGTTAAGGGTGCTGTACTGTCGTAACCGGCCGCGACCGGGAGGTCCGTGGGGCGACGCACAATTGGCCTTGCGTTGTCCGGGTTAGGGAGAGTTTGGCCAGTAGGGATATCCTTGTCTCATCGCGCCCCAGCAACTCCTGTGGCGGGCCGGGCGCAGTGCATGCTAAGGTTGCCAGGTGCAATGTGTTTCTTCCGACACATTGGTGCGGCTGGCTTCCGGGTTGGATGCTCGCTGTGTTAAGAAGCAGTGCGGTGTAGCACGACTTTCAACCTTCGTCTCTCCCGAGCCCGTACGGGAGTTGTAGCAATGAGACAAGATAGTAGCTACTAATAATTGGATACCACAAAATTGGGGAGAAAAAGGGGTAAAAAAAAATATTTAAAAAATTTGTTGGGGGGTAAAAATGGTTAAAACTTGTAAGGTGAAATGTAAACAATATGTGCTTAGTTTTGTGTCTCTATCCACAGCTCATGCTGGTGAATCTCTGTCTGGTACAGATATTTCTCCACAATTCAGTCTGCCTAGGATTCCCTTTGCACCATCAATGGACAGACCCACATCTCCCATAGTTTCTCAAAGAGTTTCTCTACAATCCAGTCTGTCCAGAATTCCATCTGCACCATCAATGGAGGAGCTAATGGTTTCTCCATCTACTTCTGTTGGAAGAATGTCACCAGCAGTTTCAAGAAGATCTTCAAAAAGTAGTTTAACAGAAAGAGCTCCTTCTGAAACAATCATAAGATATTATGAAAGTGCTTTATCAGGAAGAGCTTTCTCTGAAACAAAACTAGTTGATGCAGCACACAGTGTCCCCTCAGTCAGGATACCCAGTAGAGAGGAGAGTGTGAGGAGAAGAGCAGAGACACACACATCTCCCAGAGTTTCTCCTAGAATGTCTCCCAGAACTTCTCCTCGATCCAGTCTGGCCAGGATTCCATCAGCCCCATCAATGGAGGAGCCACTGGTGTCTTCAACTGCTTCTGTTTGCAGGATTCCACCTGCAGCAACAGTGGAAGCAGCACACAGAGGAGAGAGTGTAGCGAGAACAGCAGAGGCACCAGAGAGTCACACAACTCACAGAGTTTCTTTCAGAATATATCCACAGACATCTAAGACAGGCATCCTTTCTGATGTGGCAGTTTTGCACAGACCATCCATGACTGCAGGGTTTTGTCTTGAGGTTTTAGACACGGAGTCTGACCAGATGAATACGTCGGTGAGTGACATCACAGCACAATTTCCCTCTGACACTGCTGCAATGAAGACAGTACACCGAGAGTCATCAGGGAGGATACCCAGTAGAGAGGAGGTTGTGATGAGAACAGCAGAAACGCAAACATCTCATGCAAATGGTAAATATCAACTTTCTGAAATATTATTAACAGAAACCAGACTATTTTCTAAACATTTATCTTCCTAATCGCATAGCAGTATTGGACAACAGCACACAGGTTTCACAAACTGCAATCCGCCTTTGTGAAGAGGTGAGTGCCTACCCTATAGAAGTGCAGCAGGGGACCCTGGGACTTGAAGTTTATCTAGGAGCATCTCCAGCATCTCCAAACACGAGAACTCAAAACACACGTTCACAGGGTGTGCAGACGAGTCGAGGTAAATTTATCCTCAGAATACAATAATTAATCTTTAATAATTGTTCAATCATTTTGTGTGCATTGAAGATATTAGGGGATTTTTTTCCCCCTCCAATATATTTGTGGAAATTAGGATGTTCACTTTTGATGTTGCATTCTATTCTCATATTAGATTATCATGGCGCGCCCTCACAGAGCGTTCCCATTGGCGCAGGACACGTCACTCCTGATGCTCAGCCTGCACGTGAAAATTACACCAATCAGGTCTGGACACTTTACCACTTGGCCAATGAGACAGAGGAGGGCACACTGTCCGCTAAAGTTATCTCCCAGCCTCCGTACAATGGTAGTGCTTATATTCGCAACTTTGGGGCTGGACATGTGTTACTGGCTGAGAGGTCCCCTTCCCCTCAGAAATCTGACGCCCAGTCCTGGAGTGGCCAACCCAGACAACAGCCACCACCCTTCCTAATGAGCCCAAGAAGGGCCTTCACACACAGGGCACAGTCCTCCACCCTCCCTCCTCCTTCTCTACCCCAGCCTCCAACCGTCCACAACCAGGAGATCAACATCCCCAACTTCTTCACGCATCCCCAACTTCTTCCTGTGTCCCCAGGCAAGATCGTTCGTAGCATTCCGACCGCGATGCAGACCAGGTCGAGGTCTGCTGCGGTCCAGGCAGGTGACCCCCCGGGGTACCTGTCATTCTCCATTCCCATGGAGACGGTGAGCAGAGGATCTGGTCAGGGCGGGCAGGCCCAGTTCTTTCAGGTCATCAGTGACAAGGGGAACACTGTTTACTCTCCTGCTCTCATGCACATTTTCACCACAGAAGAAGAGGAACAGGAAGGAGACAGGAGGCAGCCAACTAGTGCCACATTTAATTGGTAGGGGACTGTTTGGTGCAGGGTTTCTCAAACTCGGTTTTTGCCCGAACACTACAAAGCTGATTCAAATAACCAACCAGTTTTGATTATTTGAATCAGCTGTGCAGGGCAAAACTGAGTTTGGGAAACCCTGGTCTAGTGAGTATCAATAAATACATTTGCATATCATAACAAATGTTCTCCCTCTTCATGTATTAAACAAACAGTAAGTGAGCAGTTAGGCTGATCTGAAGCTGAGAAATTAAGGACATTCAAATCAAATGTGTGTCACATGCTTCGTAAACAACAGGTATAGAATAACAGTGAAATGCTTACTTACGAGCCCTTTCCAACAATGCATTTGTCCTTATCTTTCTATAATTTTTTTTTTAGAAAGATAACAAGGGAAAAATAAACAATTAGTAACAATAACTTGGCTATACAGTCAAGGTACCAGTAGTGCCGAGTCGATGTGCAGGGGTACGAGGTAGTTGAGGAATTATATACAGTGGATTCGGCAAGTATTCAAATCCCTTGACTTTTTCCACGTTACATCCTTATTCTAAAATGGATTTCATTGTTTTTTCCCCTCAGTCTATACACCATATCCCATAATGACAAAGCAAAAATGTTGACATTTTAGCTAATTTATTTAAAAAACTAAAAACATACATTTACATAGGTTTTCAGACCCTTTACTTAGTACTTTGTTGAAGCACCTTTGACAGCGATTACAGCCTCGAGTCTTCTTGGATATGCCGATACAAGCTTGGCACACCTGTATTTGGAGAGATTATCCCATTCTTCTCTGCAGATCCTCTCATGCTCTGTTCGGTTGGATGGGGAGCGTCATTGCACAGCTATTTTCAAGTCTCTCCAGAGATGTTAGATCGGCTTCAAGTCCGGGCTCTGGTTGGACCACTCAAGCACATTCACAGACTTGTTAGACTTGCTTAGGGTGGTTGTCCTGTTAGAAGGTGAACCTTCATCCCAGTCTGAGGTCCTGAGCACTCTGGAGCAGGTTTTCATCAAGGATCTCTCTGTACTTTACTCTGTTCATCTTTCCCTCGATCCTGACTCGTCTCGCAGTCCCTGCCACTGAAAAACATCCCCACAGCATGATGCTGCTACCACCATACATCACCGTTGGGATGGTGCCAGGTTTCCTCCAGACGTGACATTTGGCATTCAGGCAAGAGTTCAATCTTGGTTTCATCAGATCAGAGAATCTTGTTTCTCATGGTCTATGTGCCTTTTGGCAAACTCCAAGCAGGCTGTCATGTGACTTCCATCTGGCCTTTCCAAATCCATGTCCAATCAATTGAATTTACCACAGGTGGACTCCAATCAAGTTGTAGAAACAGCTCCAGGATGATCAATGTGAACAGGATGCACCGGAGCTCAATTTCAAGTCTCATAGCAAAGGGTCTGAATACATATGTAAATAAGTATGCATTTTTAATACATTTGCAAAATGTAAAAAAAAAAGAAAAAAGTTTTTGCTTTGTCATTATGGGGTGTAGATTGCTGAGATATATATATATATATATATATATATAATCCATTTTAAAATAAGAGAGACATTGTTGTGCCTTCACAACAGTGTTGGTGTGTGTGGACCATGTTAATTCCTTAGTGATGTGGACACCGAGGAACTCTAAAGTCTCGACTTGCTCCACTACAGCACCGTCGATGTGGATAGGGGTGTACTCTGCCCTCCGTTACCTGTAGTCCATGATCAGCACCTTTGTCTTGCTGACATTGAGGGTAAGGTTGTTGTCCTGGCACCACGCTACCAGGTCACTGACGACCTCCCTATAGGCTGTCTCATCATCGTTGGTGATCAGGTGAGTGAACAGGGAGTACAGGAGGGGACTGAGCAAGCACTCACGAGGGCCCCTCGTGTTGAGGGTCAGCTTGGTGGATGTGCTGTTGCCTGCCTACCTACCCTCACCACCTGGGGTTGGCCTGTCAGGAAGTCCAGGATCAAGTTGCTTAACATTAGAGATTGCGCACCAGCTGCTGTTAACCAAGAGACACACCTCCGCCCTAGCCTTACCCACATGAGGAATCACTAGGCCTACCTCCAGTCCACAACTTACATAATGCTACAAGGATGCACAGTGGGTGAGGGTGGTGGCAATAAGAAACAGGACAAACACCCAAGGTAACATTACGTTTTTATTTAGCAACAATAGAAATGATCTTTATTCTGTAATGTGCTATACACAAAGGGAGAGTAGCCTCGAGGAAAAAAACGTGCATTCAGAGGGGGCGACAGGCCCAGTCTACTGTACTGTCATGTATTACATGATACTCCTACCTACCTACCTACCAATTTACAGAGGTTACAGCAGCAGCTGTTCACAACCAGGGAGATGAATATTATGCCGTGCATGAGTGTGTTGAACAGTGGTCGTCTCCCACATGGCACCCTATTCCCCCATAGGGCTCAAGTCAAAAGTAGTGTGCTATGTAGGAACTAGGGTGTCATTTGGACAGCCTTACTGTGCCTCTGTGGGTGTAGTGCAGCTAATGCTTGCATAGTCAAAGTGGTGCATGTGCAGTATGTGTATTCAGTGTGTGAGGGCTACTTCTCAGAATATCCTGAATGACATTTTTACTATAGAGGACATTTTTGCATACAGATAAAGATATCTTCATATAGAGCCAAGTGGTCAAACTCGGATTAAATAAGTTCTCTCAAGCGTCATTGAAGAAAGCCTTACTAAGTACAGTAGTTATTCTCCTCTATACATCTTCAATTCATAAAGAACTCCATTGTATTACAGCTCAGAAGAATGGAAGACCTCTTTCCAATAATATGTACAAACATGTATAATATTCCCAGGCATAGTTAGAGGTGGAAGCAGATAAAATGTGTCATAATGAACACGCCTATTTCACACACTATTTGAAAGCTCTATTTTTCCATAAATTGATACTGTATCAGAAGGATAATGTAGCTGCACACACTCGTAAGTAATAGCACTGAGCGCAACGTGTCTTTGACAGGAAAAGAATTCTGGAGACATACTGCATTCAATTCACGCCGTTCAAAACACTCCCATTTGTTCAAATGAACGGCAGGTTACACCCTATAGATTTATTATAATTCTATACACTAGTCAATGACCATAGCTTACATGCTCATGAGGACTTCACCCTTATGCTTTGAGTGAGACATAGGCTGCGATAAGAGAATATTTGGGGACTACTGAATGGTTGTTGCCTTTGCAGTCAGTCAATTCCCAATAATAGCCTTACCATATATAGGACCAGAGCAGGTGAGGGACTTGAAGTGCCAACCTGAACATGAAAAACAGTAGAGACAGTAGAGATGAGATGTGTACAGATAGAGATGTGTGTCTTGGAGGTCAGTAAATATCAGGCAGCTGGGAGTAGTTCCGCTCCCAGTAGCCATTGGAGTAGAGCCAGTCCTGAGCTTTGATGTGGGGGTTGGAGCCTTGGTGGAACCACCTATATGAGAGGAACCGAGTCAGACAAACATAGAAATGAGTGTTCAGGCACAGGTGTATCCAGACACAGGCACGAGTGTTTGACATGATTGTGATAAATACAAAGCCACACAAACAGAACACAGTACAGTTGACTCCTGATACAAACCAAGATTCCATTGAAAATGTTATTTTTTCTCGATATAGCTTAGGTCTTTCGTGAATTCATGCAAACTATAGCATGCAAATATCCAGGTAAGGTGAATTTCACTGCAATTATTTGAGCTTTTTCGATTTGTACCTATCAGGAGTCAACTGGACTCGGGTTGTACAGGTGTGTGATCAGTGTTTGAATCAATGCATTTGCTGCCGTTCCAAAGCGGTCTTGAGGAAGCCGGTATAGGGCAGCACTCAAAACAGTGAACCACAACCAAAAGCCACAGCAGACAAGCAGAGCCAAACCTGGGGCCAAGAGCTGAGTTCCTTCTCAATGACAACACAGGGGAAGAGCATAACATAGCACAGGATGACACAAATGGGTGACAATTAGCAAAGCAGATCTAGCACAAGCGCTAGCATACATCCAGTGAGAGTAGTGTTGAGCAATTAACTGAAATGTTGTTTTTTTGTGTTATTCTTCAATGATTTAACCAACATCTGTTCAATTATTTGAATTCCATTTAGAACATTTTTCGCTCAGTTTCCCTGGAGATAAATAAGATCAAGCCTGAACTGTTGATGTAGTAGAGAGTTGTAGTTTCCAACAGGCCAATATTCTATATAGTTTAGCACAGAAAATGTGGTAATTAACTACAATGACCATAATCCACTGCGTGCCTACTTGTCTGGTCTGCGAGGGGTTTTCTACGCCTGCTATGTTAGGTTAGTGTGGGGCAGACACAGAGAGAGAAGAGAGAAGAATGCAAGATCGAGAGGGACAGCGAGCAGTTGCTTAGTGGGGTATCTCTACCTGAAAATACTGTACATGATCTAAGTGATTGATAGTTGGTTTTCAGCAGTCATAACAGTATGCATATTTAATGTACTTTGAAGCATTAATAAAATAGTGATTTTGTCAGAAAGTGTAGGCAGCAGCTCTATAGAGATGAGATGAAGACTTGGAATTAAATAGTCATCAAATAAAACTATCTATGTAACGTAATATACACAATAACTGAAATGTTTTATTAAAGTAAAGTCAATGATGGGACTTTTTAATTGTTTATTCTGTGTTACAGCATTCAACCCACATAATGCATAGTGCATTTATTGTCAAATAAATTATAATCGAAACCCGAAATTGTAAGCCGTGATAATTTTTAAAATAATCGAATGGAAACCGAACCGACCTCAAAAAGCACTAATTGTTCAGCACAGCAGAATCAGAGAGGAGTTTCATGGGGGAAGAGAGAAGACCCAATCACTCACCTTGTTTTCCATTCCTCTGTTGATTTGGAGCGATTTTTCCGGGCCAGTCTTTGTTTCTCCTCTACCCTCTTCTTCTCTGCACTTGCCAAATCTGAGAAACACAGAAATATTTCAATCTATCAAAATATTTAGATTCATTGACAAAATGCTCATTGAATTGCTGGACACCAGATGTGGATCATTGACAACAACACAATGCTCTATATAACTATATCACCATACCTATGTCTCCTCTCTCCATGGCTCTGATGTCAGGTCTGAGCCGACAGTCTGTGGGGGGCAGGACCCCCTTCATGCCCCCCTCCAGCTCATTCAGCTGCATGGCAAACGTGGAGAAGGCGTAGAACTACCAAAGAGAGAGAGAGAGGGGGAAGGGCCTACAAATCAATGACTGACAACCAGTTCAATCACTCCAGAAGGCTAAAAATGTCAACAGTAAATCCCAGATTTCTGCCTCTTAGTAATTCCTCCAATACAGTACTCTCTCATCCGTGTAATCTCTGCAGTTGTCTGGTCGGGGAGCAATCCTCCAGACCTGCTTTCCTCCCCTCGACCCCCTGCCTCCCCTCGACCCCCTGCCTCCCCTCGACCCCCTGCCTCCCCTCCCCTCTTACCTCTGCAGAGTTGTCTGGTCGGGGGACTATCCTCCAGATGAGCTCACTTCCTGGGATGACCTGGACCGTGTCTCCATCAGGCAGGGGCATCTCCTCTGGCTCTTCGTCTACACTGGTCTGGAGGGACAGACAGGGGGACACGCAACCTTCAAACAGGTATGCAACTACAATAGCTACTTGGGTCATATCAAGGGCCCTCACTGCAAAACGAGTGTAATGGTAGCTTAAATAAATAAAATGTTATTTGTCACATGCACCGAATACAACAGGTGCAACAATGCAGTTAAGGAAAATACACCCCCCCCCCCCAAAAAAAAGGAAAAGTAACAAATAATTAAAGAGCAGCAGTAAAATAACAATAGCGAGACTATATACTGGGGGTACCATTCCAGAGTCAATGTGTGGGCTTCCTCTGACACCGCCTGGTATAGAGGTCCTGGATGGCAGGAAGCTTGGCCCCAGTGATGTACTGGGCTGTACACACTACCTTCTGTAGTGCCTTGGTGTCAGAGGCTAAGCAGTTGCCATACCAGGCAGTGATGCACCCCGTCAGGATGCTCTTGATGGTGCAGCTGTAGAACCTTTTGAAGATCTGAGGACCCATGCCAAATCTTTTCAGTCTCCTGAGGGGGAATAGGTTTTGTTGTGCCCTCTTCACAACTGTCTTGGTGTGCTTGTACCATGTTAGTTTGTTGGTGATGTGGACGCCAAGGAACTCCAAGCTCTCAACCTGTTCCACTGCAGCCCCGTCGATGAGAATGGGGGCGTGCTCGGTCCTCCTTTTCCTGTAGTCCACAATCATCTCCTTTGTCTTGATCACGTTGAGGGAGAGTTTGTTGTCCTGGCATAAAATGGCCAGGTCTCTGACCTCCTCCCTATAGGCTGTCTCGTTGTTGTCGATCAGTCCTACCACTGTTGTGTCATCTGCAAATTTAATGATGATGTTGTCGTGCAATCATGAGTGAACAGGGAGTACAGGAGGGGACTGAGCACACAACCCTGGAGAGCTCCAGTGTTGAGGATCAGCGTGGCAGATGTGTTGCTACCTACTCTCACCACCTGGCGGCGGCCCGTCAGGAAGTCCAGGATCCAGTTGCAGAGGGTGGTGTTTAGTCCCAGGGTCCTTAGATGAGCTTTGAGGGCACTATGGTATTGAAGGCTGAGCTGTAGTCAATGAATGGCATTCTCACATAGGTGTTCCTTTTGTCCAGGTGAGAAACGGCAGTGTGGAGTATCTGTTGGAAGTATGCAAATTGGAGTGGGTCTAGGGTTTCTGGGATAATGGTGTTGATGTGACCCATGACCAGCCTTTCAAAGCACTTCATGGCTACAGGCATGAGTGCTACGTGTCGGTAGTCATTTAGGCAAGTTACCTTAGTGTTCTTGGGCACAGGGACTATGGTGGTCTGCTTGAAACATAGAATTAGGAGGATAGAATTATGCTCAGATTAGATATCGTGCACCAGCTGTTGTTTACAAATATACATAGACCGCCACCCCTTGTCTTACCAGAGGCTGCTGTTCTATCCTGCCGGTAGAGTGTATAACCACCAGCTGTATGTTATTAATGACGTCGTTCAGCCATGGCTCAGTGAAACATAAGATATTACAGTTTTTGATGTCCCGTTGGTAGGATATACGTGCTTTTAGTTTGTCCATTTTATTATCCAGTGATTGTACGTTGGCCAATAGTACCGATGGCAAAGGCAGATTAGACACTTGTCGCCTAATCCTCACAAGGCACCCCGATCTCCTTCTGCGAAACCTCCGTCTCTTTCTCCTGCAAATGACGGGGATGAGGTCCTGTTCAGGTGTCTCTAGTAAATCTCTCTCGATCATCTCATTAAAGAAAAATTCTTCGTCCAGTTCAAGCTGAGTAATCGCTGTTCTGATGTCCAGAAGTTATTTTCGGTCATAAGAGACGGTAGCAGCAACATTATGTACAAAATAAGTTACAAACAATGCGGAAAAAACTAACAAAATAGCACAGTTGGTTAAAGAGCCCATAAAACGGCAGCCATCCCCTCCGGCGCCATTATCGTCACTCATCCATAAGCATGGAACAAAATTAGACATTTTGTGCTCCATTTTCATGGTGCGAAAGCGCGCAACATTTTTCAGGCTACTATTTATGTATTGCTCAGTTTACTAAACTCTAGTCAAATAACCACCTCATGATCATACACTTTGTTCAGGACACTTTGTTCATTTCATTTTTGCACCTAACACACTGCTTTAGGGAAAACACTAAGGGGATGTGGCTGACGCGCAAACCAATATTGAAATTTCAAATTGGTTAGATGAGGGTTAAGGGTTTGGTTAAGGTAAGGATCAGTTATAGATTTTTGTCTATGGGCAGCAGGTAGCCTAGTGCTTAGAGTGTTGGACTAGTAACCGAAAGGTTGCAAGATCGAATCCCCGAGCTGACAAGGTAGTTTACCCACTGTTCCTAGGCAGTCATTGAA
This sequence comes from Oncorhynchus masou masou, assembly GCF_036934945.1. Taxonomy (NCBI): domain Eukaryota; kingdom Metazoa; phylum Chordata; class Actinopteri; order Salmoniformes; family Salmonidae; genus Oncorhynchus; species Oncorhynchus masou. Next base: position 26,545,840 of record NC_088228.1, read on the forward strand.
AATAAGAATTTGTTCTTAACTGACTTGCCTAGTTAATTAAATATTAAATAAATAAATAAAAAGATTTTGTCTAGTCATGTTCATCGTGCGAAAGCTGTGCAACATTTGACGTGCTGGTCAGAAAAGTTCCCTTAGTCTCTCCCTTGCTTTTGCACCACAAACATCTTTGCCGTTGATTGGCTTATTGAGTAATACTTTTATCACTACATTATCATCTGATCTCATGAATAGTACTGAACAGCACTGGACTGGCATGAGGTATAGTACAGCTTATTTTACTCAGCAAAGGATATGATAGTTACATAACCACCCTGGTGGGGCTGAAGGCACAACCTTGTTTTTGATATGGAATGTTTTTGATTAGTGCACACACAGTACCTGCGTGTTGCTTTTCTTCTCCTCAGAGTTCTTCTTGTCAGATTTCTTGTGAGCATCAAAGGTGGCGGCGTCCACAGTGTATAAGCACTCAGTCCATTTACCATATATGGCGCAGAGCTTCTTTTTGCTGCAAACACACAGTCAAAACGAGCGGTTTGGCTTTTCTGATTGCTAACATACAAATCATCTTGATACAGTAAAACAGTTGGTGGAAAAAAACTGTAACAAACAAGTACCTTTTATCCAGAATATAGCCCTCCACTTTGTGCAGCTCCTTGCCAAAAATACCGCATGGTTTGAACGTCAGGCTGCATCTCTCGCCCGTCCTGTCACCGAAAGACGAAGCCTTCTAGTTACATATTCTCTTTCACTATTCCCCACAGCCAGACAATGCTTTCAAACAACCACCATTTTGCTGCTCAAGTCTGTCGGCTTTGTAAAGGTAAGTATCTGTCCCAGTTCCGCTACATTGCTCAATCAACTGGATACAAACGTGGATCCAGACCACTGCACACACACAGATACACGTGTAGACACACACGGCGAGGGAGTCTCCCTTACTTGTGGTTGATCACTTCCACATTGCCATACTGCTCGATCCACAGCTGGCCCACGATGATGTTGTGGACACAGCAGGTGGGGTTTGTCCAGGTGTATGCTTCATTACATCTGCAGAGAAAGAGAGAGCGAACATGTCACAGCAGATAACCGACCACCAACTACGTCAACTTAGCGATGCCAACTCATACCAAACTACTTCAGAGATTCAAATGTCCTTCAAACTTCAACATGAATTCATTAGTTTCATCCAGGCTTAAGAAAAAAGCTCCCAGAATATGCACTACTGTTCAAGTTTGGGGTCACTTAGAAATGTCCTTGTTTTTGAAAGAAAAATATATATTTTGTCCATTAAAATAACATCAAATTGATCAGAAATAGTGTAGACACAGAACAGAGCAAACTGGCTAACCAGAATAGAAAGAGGAGTGGGAGGCCCAGGTGCACAACTGAGCAAGAGGCCAAGGAATAATCTTTTATTTAAAATTGGCCAGTCTGAGATATGGCTTTTTCTTTGTAACTGCCTAGAAGGCCAACATCCCGGAGTTGCCTCTTCTCTGTTGCCGTTGAGACTGGTGTTTTGCGGGTACTATTTAATGAAGCTGCCAGTTGAGGACTTGACACTCCAAAGTACTTGTCCTCTTGCTCAGTTGTGCACCGAGGCCTCCCACTCCTCTTTCTATTCTGGTTGGAGACAGTTTGCATTGTTCTGTGAAGGGAGTAGTACACAGCGTTGTACGAGATCTCCAGTTTCTTGGCAATTTCTCACATGGAATAGCCTTCATTTCTCAGAAGACTGACGAGTTTCAGAAGAAAGTTATTTGTTTCTGGCAATTTTGAGCCTGCAATCGAACCCACAAATGCTGATGCTCCAGATACACAACTAGTCTAAGGCCAGTTTTATTGCTTCTTTAAAATCAGTACAGTTTTCAGCTGTGCTAACATAATTGCAAAAGGGTTTTCTAATGATCAATTAGCCTTTTAAAATAATAAACTTGGATTAACTAACACAACGTGCCATTGGAACACACGAGTGATGGTTGCTGATAATGGACCTCTGTACGCCTATGTAGATATTCCATTAAAGAAAACAGCCGTTTCCAGCTACAATAGTCATTTACAACGTTAACAATGTCTACACTGTATTTCTGATCAATTTGATATTAATATAAAATGGGACAAAAAATATTATTTTCTTTAAAAAACAAGGACACTTCTAAGTGACCCCAAACTTTTGAACGGTAGTGTATGTATTGCTATATTTACTGGGAGATAAAGGCCAAATCAAGGAAACTCCAAGGCAAACTCTCAGGGAGGGAAAGCCATACTGAACAAAAATGTAAAACGCAACATGCAACAATTTTACTGAGTTACAGTTCATATAAGGAAATCAGTAAATTTTATTAAATTCATTAGGCCCTAATCTATGGATTTCACATTAATGGAATACAGATATGCATCTGTTGGTAACAGATACCTTAAAAAAAGTCAGGGCATGGATCAGAAACCCAGTCAGTATCTGGTGTGACCACCATTTGCCTCATGAAGCGTGACACATCTCTTTCACATAGAGTTGATCAGGCTGTTGTTTGTGGCCTGTGGAATGCTGTCTCACTCCTCTTCAATGGCTGTGTGAAGTTGCTGGATATTGGCGGGAACTAGAACATGTTGTCGTACACGTTGATCCAGAGCGTCCCAAACACGTTCAATGAGTGACATGTTTGGTGAGTATGAAGGCCATGGAAGAACTGGGACATTTTCAGCTTCGAGGAATTGTGTACAGATCCTTTCGACATGGAGCTGTACATTATCATGCTGAAATATGAGGTGATGGCAGCAGATGAATGGCACGACAATGGGCCTCAGGATCTCGTCACAAAGCAATTGTGTTCGTAACTTATGCCTGCCAAATTCTCAACAACGACATTGGAGGCGGCTTCTGGTAGAGAAATTAACATTAAATGATCTGCCAACAGCTCTGGTGGATTCCTGCAGTTATCATGCCAATTGCACGCTTGTTCAAAACCTGAGACATCTGTGGCATTGTGCTGTGTGACAAAACTGCACATTTCAGAGTGGCCTTTTATTGTCCCCAGCATAAGGTGCACCAGTGTAATGATCATGCTGTTTAATCAGCTTCTTGATATGCCACACCTGTCTGGTGGATGCATTATCTTGTCAAAGGAGAAATGCTCATTAAAAGGGATGTTAACACATTTGTGCCAAACAATTTAGAGAAATAAGCTTTTTTGTGTGTATGGAACATTTCTGGAGTTTTTCATTTCAGCTCATGAATCAGGGGACCAACACGTTACATGTTGGGTTTATATTTTTGTTCAGTGTACATGTACACTGTGGAGGGAATCTCAGCTCCAGACTTACTTGGGCAGCTCCAGGGTGATGATGCCTTTAGGCTCTGCCTCCACGCTCTTTCCCCAGAACTTGAGTTTGGGGTAGATGGAGCCGTGGAACAGGAAGTCCTCCTGCAGGCCCTCGGCGTGGAAGGCGCTGACAGGGGGGTGGTGGCTCACCTGCTCAGACATCCACCTGAACCCTAGGTCCTCTCTGAGGGGACAGGAGGGAGGGGGTTAATGGTACATACTTAGCCATCACCTTCCATCTTCAGATGTCTTGAGACATCGGACTTAAGGATTCAAATGTATTTTGGTGACGTCTTGAGTCAAACTAGTACCACTAGTAGTAACCACCATCTCACAACACATACAGAACAGTCAACCGAAACATCAACCACAGTAATATGTCTAACCTGATCAGCTCATAGGTTTCTCCTAGAAGTGGATTGAAGGGTTTTCCCGTCCTCTCCCACTGTGATGCTACAGCAGACACAGCAAATGCTGCCACACACTGAAACCATCATAGATGAACAGAAATGTGTAACGTCAGAAGCTGCCGATGAGCACAGCCACAAAAGAGTATGTACTACAGCGGTGATTGTGAGTGAAAACTCACGCGCATGTCTATACCAGAGAGGATGATGAAGACATGGGCAAAATACCTTCATCCTCTCCATGGAGTCTGTGGCAGCATTAGCCTGGTGGATGAGATACGTGTGCTCCATGTACTCTGTCAGCCGCTGAAGAAAACTCAGGGGCTCGTTGAAGATTACTGGCATGGCTATCTTAGACAGCTCCTGGGAGAGGAGAGAAAAAGAGGAGACGAGTCATAGAGAGAGAGGTAAGGAAACACACAAGCACAAGAAGTTCATCCACAGCCCACACAGACATACCTGTATTATATTATACAGTAATATCAGACAATATAGGGAATATAGTGATTAGAGAGTGCAATAGACTGAAAGTACTTGAGACAATTACAGGACATTGGTAATAGAGTGGAAGTCCCTATAAAGCTCACATAATTGTGTTTCAATGACAGAGGTGTGATATAACATCAGCAATAAGCTTTAGTCTAGATCCCAGTCTGGAACACAGTTTGACACCCTTACCGACTAGTCTCTGCAGTGTCAGTAAAAAGGCCCACATTTCAGTAGCAACCCTGGGTTAAAACAATGGTTTGCCATGGATCCAGAGTAACCCAGAGTACACACACATAGTTATGGTAGTTTCTCCATTGCCATTAGTGTCTGCCCTTACACCAGGGCTGTGTCCCAAATGGCACCACATTTCCTATGTATGGCTCTACTTTTTACCAGGGCCCATTAGGGCTCTGGTCAAGGGGCCCTAGTCAAAGTATTGCACTGATGTGGTTCCACCAATTCGGTGCCTTGAGAAGTGTAACATGGTCAAAAAAAAACAAACAAAAAAATGTTTTCCCTTCCCATAAAAAATGACTATAGTAAAGTGCCTATTAAATGCCAAATAAAGTAACAGGGTTGACGATTTCATCTTAAAAATCAGCCATAAATCCCCTTTTGAGATGGGGAATGGAAGCTTGTTGTGTGCAACAGGGACTGAATGCAAGCTTCCAAAAACATTTCAGGGTTGACGTGTTATGCCCGACCCAGTCAGTTTTCCACCACAAAATGGCCAAAAAGAGAAGAACCAGTTCGCCTGCTTTTACACTATGATTTATTTGACTATTAGATGTTCAATGTTTCATTCAAAAAAAAATATTTAAAAGAAAAAAAGTCCAGTTCATGTAACACGGTTGACCTTAAAATGAGGGACAGAAGTAAATGATTCACTAATCACATGAAACAAATAATCATCTTCAGAAATGACTGACAAAGCAACAAAATAACTAGGGCTTTACAATGATGGTGAAAACTGGATTTTGGCACTTTATCATGTCTTTATTCATATTTTAAAACCAGATGGATTTAATTCTCCATATGGTCTACGGCATTTCATTTAATATAACCGGCTTTTAAAATGCAATATTGGTGCACAATTTCTTTTCAAAATATCAAAGGGATGCAAAAGGCACTCTTTTCGTGGAACAACCACCCTACATAGAGAATAGGTTGCCATTTGAGCCACAGATGGGAATCATTACACCGCTTTAATTAGGGGAAGTACAGGAAGTGTAGAGCTTATATCATCCAATTAAAAATCATCCAGGAAGTAGAAAAGGGGGATTAGGATCCCTACAGACCACTACCGATGACAGGGTCTCTCACATCATAGACCTGTGCTTAGATAGTATATATTTGTGACTATAACAAGGCAAGTAAATGTCTCCATAGCTACAGTAACTACAGTAACTCATTAGGCGGTAAGTCGGCCCAAGGACACATTCTCAGGTCAGCAGTATTTCCCACTAACACAGCACAAATCCACATTAAAGAAGCAGCAGATTGAACAAAGTATAAAGAGCAAATACAGAGGGGGGAAAAAACAGCAGAAAATACATCTATCCCGTGTGGTTTAGTTGGTAGAGCCATGGTTCTTGCAACGCCAGGGTTATGGGGGACCAGCACGCATCAGCTAAATGACAAATGCAAATGTAATGTTTGTGGCTGAATTCTTAGCAGACAGAGAGAAAGGCATGTTTGCTCACTGTTTCCTTTCAACGTTTTTTTGGGGGGGGTGCAGGAAACAGTGAACTGGCATCCCTGTCCTTCTTTGCCCAGCCAGATTCATTTTCATCCAGCTACTGTGCCTTTGGGTTGTGCCGATGCAGTACCCTTCTTTAAATGAATACTGAGTGTGAATTCTCACCATGCCGATGCATTTCTTCAGGATGCTCCAGACGCTGACGTCATTCCTGGAGAACATGGGCGCGGGCAAAGACGTTCTGTCGAATAGAAAAGAAACAGACAAACAATTAGGTCAGAACTAAATGGGGTGATCCCACTGAATATATATATGGATGCAGACATGGTCCCAGAGAATGAGAGCTAGAATGAGAGCTACTAATTACTCTGGTGACAGAGTAATTAATGAGGGGTTTAAGCCAGATTCTCTTACAGTATATATACAGTGCCTTGCGAAAGTATTCGGCCCCCTTGAACTTTGCGACCTTTTGCCACATTTCAGGCTTCAAACATAAAGATATAAAACTGTATTTTTTTGTGAAGAATCAACAACAAGTGGGACACAATCATGAAGTGGAACGACATTTATTGGATATTTGAAACTTTTTTAACAAATCAAAAACTAAAAAATTGGGCGTGCAAAATTATTCAGCCCCTTTACTTTCAGTGCAGCAAACTCTCTCCAGAAGTTCATTGAGGATCTCTGAATGATCCAATATTGACCTAAATAACTAATGATGATAAATACAATCCACCTGTGTGTAATAAAGTCTCCGTATAAATGCATCTGCACTGTGATAGTCTCAGAGTTCCGTTAAAAGCGCAGAGAGCATCATGAAGAACAAGGAACACACCAGGCAGGTCCGAGATACTGTTGTGAAGAAGTTTAAAGCCGGATTTGGATACAAAAAGATTTCCCAAGCTTTAAACATCCCAAGGAGCACTGTGCAAGCGATAATATTGAAATGGAAGGAGTATCAGACCACTGCAAATCTACCAAGACCTGGCCGTCCCTCTAAACTTTCAGCTCATACAAGGAGAAAACTGATCAGAGATGCAGCCAAGAGGCCCATGATCACTCTGGATGAACTGCAGAGATCTACAGCTGAGGTGGGAGACTCTGTCCATAGGACAACAATCAGTCGTATATTGCACAAATCTGGCCTTTATGGAAGAGTGGCAAGAAAAAAGCCATTTCTTAAAGATATCCATAAAAAGTGTTGTTTAAAGTTTGCCACAAGCCACCTGGGAGACACACCAAACATGTGGAAGAAGGTGCTCTGGTCAGATGAAACCAAAATGGAACTTTTTGGCAACAATGCAAAACGTTATGTTTGGCGTAAAAGCAACACAGCTCATCACCCTGAACACACCATCTCCACTGTCAAACATGGTGGTGGCAGCATCATGGTTTGGGCCTGCTTTTCTTCAGCAGGGACAGGGAAGATGGTTAAAATTGATGGGAAGATGGATGGAGACAAATACAGGACCATTCTGGAAGAAAACCTGATGGAGTCTGCAAAAGACCTGAGACTGGGACGGAGATTTGTCTTCCAACAAGACAATGATCCAAAACATAAAGAAAAATCTACAAAGGAATGGTTCAAAAATAAACATATCCAGTTGTTAGAATGGCCAAGTCAAAGTCCAGACCTGAATCCAATCGAGAATCTGTGGAAAGAACTGAAAACTGCTGTTCACAAATGCTCTCCATCCAACCTCACTGAGCTCGAGCTGTTTTGCAAGGAGGATTGGGAAAAAATGTCAGTCTCTCGATGTGCAAAACTGATAGAGACATACCCCAAGCGACTTACAGCTGTAATCGCAGCAAAAGGTGGCGCTACAAAGTATTAACTTAAGGGGGCTGAATAATTTTGCACGCCCAATTTTTCAGTTTTTGATTTGTTAAAAAAGTTTAAAATATCCAATAAATGTCGTTCCACTTCATGATTGTGTCCCACTTGTTGATTCTTCACAAAAAAATAAAATTTTATATCTTTATGTTTGAAGCCTGAAATGTGGCAAAAGGTCGCAAAGTTCAAGGGGGCCGAATACTTTTGCAAGGCACTGTATATAGCTACTTTATAGATAAGGCACGGCTCTCTTCCTCCTACGTCTCAACAATGCTCTAAGGCGAGGCTATCATTAAATCAGATAGTAGGTATCATGTTGTTGGTGAGGCGTGTTTACTTTCTAAGTATTTGCAATTAAGCAAGTACCCTTGGTTTTATGTGATGCTCTTGGCCATCTTTGTTCATGGAGAGGAACTAGGTTTGGAATACACAAAAGTAAGCCATTGTTTAGTTATGCAGAGAGTACAGCTGTACATGAACCTTATCTGGAACATCAGTGATGGCTTGACCTACTATTTCGAAACAAAGTAACCTGACAGCTAATTAGCCAACTGTAGCTGCTGCGGTCAAGCCTCAGGCAACACCCATGGATGAATGGGAGTGTTTGCATGTTCCCGTCAGTGTTTGTGTGTGCATTGCGGCCCGCCTGTGGACCAGGTGTGCATACCTCAGGGAGGCGGCGTGTTTACTTAGCGATAAGCAGTGAAGCAGCTACACACAGCGAACGCAGCAGGAGATGAAGGGAGAGGAAAGAGGAGGCCTGTGGGGCTAAATCCTAACCCTTCTCTCTTAACAGTGGAATGAGCAGGCCAATGGAGCATGGTGGAGCAGTACTTCTGCCGGCTCCACAACACGCCATAACCTGTTACGCTAAAGAAACTGATTCGTACTTTAACTCGCTACGCTTACTCACTCTACAGCTTCATTCAGTTCCCATAGACATATACATTTTCGCTTGACTCAAATCAAGCCTTACAACACATAATCAAGGATTTATCATACGCTCCTGGGATTACAAATTGAGGTATCAATTAAAAAAATGAGTTATCTTTAACATACTGAGGTAGACAATGACTGAATCCCATCTCCTTTAGGAGAGCATGTCTGACTGCACCATGATTAATAGTGGGCCCACGATTGTGAAGCACTGTTGATATCAATTAGCTTATTTGGTTGGAGTGAGTCCAGAATCCTGGAAGGAGAATGGGAGCATTCCAAATGGCACCCTATCCTCAATTTAGTGCACTAGGTGAAGAGTGGGCTAAGTTGAACCATTTTGTACTTTCAGCATCACTCCGTCAAGGGAAATATAGTATAGTTTCAGGTTTCATTAATCGTATGTACTTGATGCACATGGTATACACCAGCCAACGAAATGCTTACTTGCGGGTTCCTTCTCGACAATGCAACAATAAGAAATAATAAAAGTTAAGAAAACGAACAAAGTAAATGGCTCAGTAGAATATTATATTATAGAATAGTATAATACAGGAATGTACAATATATAGGCCAATTTTTACATGAGTTTTGGGGAAGGGGGATTAGGGGGAAAGTGTTTAAATTGTTCAGTATTTAGCTATTATAATAAGTCTGGTAGTAGCAATTGTGATGTGTGTGTAGCATGATGTGTGTGTGTGTAAGGTGCAGAGAATGTAGTATTCTTTCTAACAAAGATATCTACATATGTTTCAGGATATTGTGTATCCCTGGAAATAATCAAAATTCATGTAAAACATTACTGTTTTGAAAACATAGCTTGTCCCAAAAAAAGTGGTCTCTCGGGCATAACTTACACCGGTTATGGGGTAAGTTGAGCCACAGGATAGGGTCAATTAAACAGCCTTCAAATGTCTGTACTGATTGAAATATTACTACTTTCTTTTTAAAACCATGTCAATCTTAATTTCCCAAACAAAAATGCTTTTTGGTGTTTTAATAATTTTGCACATATTTTATCAGAGGCTTATAAACAAACAAACACTTTATACTTTTTAAACACTTTTAACATAGGCCAGGCCATGTTGATACCTCATATCCCACCGATAATGCCTTGCATTACACCTGGGAAGAAAACACTTCAATTTGCACAACTTACCCCAAGGCCAACATTTTGACGATATTAGCCCACACAGCTACAAGGATGCACTTTCATGCTGAGTTAAGGGCCTCTTTAAAGCTTAGAGACCCCAAACTGATGTAATAGAACCATCTTAAAATTATTGGTGAAAAACTGTTTCTTGCTTACCACTTTTTCCATGTGGTTTCTTTCTTCACAGACTCCATGAAATGACAACCTCTTCCTAAATATTTGGTCAGATGATTCGTTGTGTGTGTGTGGTTTACTAGAAACAAGGGTGCCTCAACTCACTCCTTCGGTTCAACTTACCCCAATCTCCCCTACTTTTGACCAGGGCCCATAGGGCTCCCTCATTCCATCACACAACAGAGATGTATCTACACATACATAGCTAGAGAAGCTATAACTCTGAATGACAGCTATAGCGTATAAACAAGCTCCTCATCAATCTTTTACAACACACACACAGGCGCGCACACACACACACCCCTTTCCTCTCACTCAGTATTTCGTGCTCTAAACTGGCAAGCACTAAATTATTCACGGGTCAATTGTTTGGATTGAGAAAGAGAGGGCATGCAACCATCCTCATCCACAGAAATAAAGTAGACTGACCAATCTTCAAAAAGCCTTCTGCTCTGACCCAATGTACCAAGCACCAATAAGCCACTAGCCTGCTGAATCTGAATGACATCACTGTGGATGGAAAAACAAGAGACCCGTCTATGGGGCTTGGGTGCCCAAACACAGGAATAAAAACCTAGACGTACTGGGGTATATATATCACATTATATGCCGTTGGCTCTATTGCATAAAGTCATTTCCTACCAAATGTCATGTGATAAAAACACACATTTCGAAACAATACAATATAAATAATGATAGAATATACTAGAATAAATTAACCGCACCGTTAAAAGCCTTGCTTTAATATGAGCTGGAGAAGGGGACAAGAAAATCAAGCAGGAAACCAAGTTGAAAACAAGCTGTTTACATCACATATTAACTGCATCCTGACCCCACCTGTGTTTCTTCACTCCGTTGCATTGGGCCTTCTTGTCGCCATGGTTAACCTCCCCAGACATGTCACAGGCGGCAGCGGGTCCCCTGAGGGTGCTGCTGCTGAACAGAGAGGGCTCTCTCTCCTCTTCCTTCACCTCCCCTTCTTCCTCCTCTTCACACGAGTGTCCGGCCACAGACAGGAAGCCGCTCAGAGAGAGAGAATGCTCGTCGTCGGACTCTGCAGGGGGAGAGGGGGTGCCAGGGGCCAGAGACAGAGAGGGAGTCATGTCACCTTTGAGGAAGCAAAGCAAACCAAAACAAAAAAAAAAACTTTAATTCTGCAGCCTGCCTTCACACTCCTCCACCCGGTAGTGACTGACAGAACTCCCTCCTCCTCCTCCTCCCTCCCTCCCTCCCTGCAGCCAGCGAAACCACACCTGGGAGATAGGGTTCCTATGAGAGGCCACAAAGATGTTCACCTTCCTCTGGGTGCTGTGTCTGCTGTGGTTAGTACAGTACTCTGGCTCCGTCTCTAACTTAGACTGCATGTAACCGCTACTAGGGACAACACAGGTAGTAACACCCAGGAAAAAGGGGAGGGGAAACAGAACAAAGGAGGAGGAGCTAAGAGACTGGATCATAGAATATTGTATAATAGTTTTGTAGTTCTTTGTGTGAGGCAGGGTCACAGAGCTGATATTGCCAATAATGCTTTTAATGAAACAATTTAGCCGGCATGATCGGTTATGGGAACAAGCTTCAAAATCTCTCGTAAGTAGAGCAATGGTATTGATTGATTTAGGTCATGTGGCTTCATCCAATAATAACAAACAGACATGATGCATCTTTATTATGTAAACAAGGAAGACTGAAGATGTCTAACATGCTGGTCGATTTTCTCTCTCTTACATTGAACGTAAACACGGAATTATAGATTGCTGTAAGCAGGGTATATTTATAAGAGTAGGGAGAGAGAAAGCACTGACCAGTAGATCACTGTGGATGGATGAATGATGCAACAATCCCAGAGAACCAGGGATCACTCTAAAAATGCACAAACATACTGTATAGCAAAGCAGCACGCTCCTATTTTAGCCAGCATACAGTATCAATCACTACTCTACACTATGCTGGAGAAGCCCACAGAGTTCGACATCTATTTCAATACTAAAGCACTGTTAGCCAAGCATAGAGTAATTACTGTAGCTAACAATTCCATTTAATCTGGTCATATCATATTCTTAAAAGGTTTCACTTAACCAGCTCCTTTTGAATTGAGTTGGAATTTTAGTGCCTAACTACAGCGAGAGATATTTCCGCCTGAAACTAGAGAGAATATTTCAGCCTTAAGAAGCGCTTGCAAGCTGTCTCATTAGCCTTGGGATTCATCAGCAGTGGCCATTTTGAGTTTGTTACTTCTCTGCAACACTAGTTGTAAGGGCCATTATCCCAACATGGAGACAATTAGCCAGTGTAGCAGGTAGCTGATCGTTGGGTAACCAGCCGTGTGACACAGCGCTGGGATTGGTCATTAGACAGGAAGACATGGAGGGAGGCTGGCGTACCCTGGGGACCTTCTGGGCACCTCAGCCACCCTGTTAGCATGTGTAGTGAATCATGTTCCGTGCACACAGACAGAGACACATGCTGATATTGATTACTGCGTTGTTGGGAAAGGCATTTCACTGTACTTGTGCAAGTGACAATAAAAACTTGAAAACTAAAAAGGAGATGTTTTCGTAAATCTGTTACCAAAAGTTTTTCTTCCAGTAATTTTTCCAATATTTGTATTTATTTTGCATATACTTTGTAAATTGTTTGAAGCAGTCATTGTGCATAGAGTTGCATGGTTTGTTAAACTTTGAAATCAACGGTTTTTGTTTGGCACACATTTTAAACTGACAAATCGGAGAGCGCGTAATTCCATTACCGTGGAACTTCCCGAGGTCATACATCATTCAGCACACTGCACAATTACCAAGTCAGTCTCTGCAAACTGTATGAAGAAAGAACCATTACCGTGGAATTTCCCTAGGTCATACATCATTCAGCACACTGCACAATTATCAAGTCAGTCTCTGCAAACTGTATAAAAGAAAGAACCATTACCGTGGAACTTCCCTAGGTCATACATCATTCAGCACACTGCACAATTATCAAGTCAGTCTCTGCAAACTGTACAAAAGAAAGAACCAAATAAAGAGTGAAATCCTCCTCAGCCTCAGAAGCTACCGTCTGCTGGAGAGAGATGTGTTGCTGGATCCTGGAGGTGTCTGTGTTGCTGGATCCTGGAGGTGTCTGTGTTGCTGGATCCTGGAGGTGTCTGTGCTGCTGATAATAATAAACAAGGTGTCTGTGAACCTCAGCCGATTCTTCAGCACAGAAACAACTCCACAGGGGAAGTGGTTTTCATTACTGACAACAGTGTGGAGGAGCTTTAAGGTTAGGGAGCCAGGTAGGGTCAATGAACAATTTAGACTGAAGGAATCAACTCAGCTTTATCGTTCAGAGCTGCAGAGCCACGATAGTCAGCCGGCTCATTTTTTTATTACAGATTTACAAGGCTCGTTTAATTGGTTCTTATCTCGGTGTAGCTTTGTGTAACATCACTTTGTATAGAGGTGCTTATAGAGGTCTTTCAAACATGTTCTGAGGTACAGGTCAATGAAAAACAGAATAGCCTGAAACAAAAATATGTTAATGGTATAATTAATGTCAATTTTTGCGATCTTAAACAGCACCCTATTCTCTATATGCCTATACACACACACACACACACACACACACACTTAACAGACGGACCACGGTCCAGATTCAGACCCAGAAAGGGGTGAATACGGACCACGGTCCAGATTCAGACACAGAAAGGGGTGAATACGGACCACGGTCCAGATTCAGACACAGAAAGGGGTGAATACAGACCACGGTCCAGATTCAGACCCAGAAAGGGGTGAATACGGACCACGGACCAGATTCAGACCCAGAAAGGGGTGAATACGGACCACGGACCAGATTCAGACCCAGAATGGGATGAATACAGACCACGGACCAGATTCAGACACAGAAAGGGGTGAATACGGACCACGGTCCAGATTCAGACACAGAGAGGGGTGAATACGGACCACGGACCAGATTCAGACCCAGAAAGGGGTGAATACGGACCACGGACCAGATTCAGACCCAGAAAGGGGTGAATACGGACCACGGACCAGATTTTAGGAACTCAGTCGGCCTTTCAATTGAAAGCTGTTGAGAATTGTAATAGTAGAATGCATAAGGTGCAATTTAGACATTTGGGAGTGCATGGGCAGTTTCCCTAGTTATGTAATGTAGACATTTGGGAGTGCATGGGCAGTTTCCCTAGTTATGTAATGTAGACATTTGGTAGTGAATGGGCAGTTTCCCTAGTTATGTAATGTAGACATTTTGTAGTGCATGGGCAGTTTCCCTAGTTATATAATGTAGACATTTGGGAGTGCATGGGCAGTTTCCCTAGTTATGTAATGCAGACATTTGGGAGTGCATGGGCAGTTTCCCTAGTTATATAATGTAGACATTTGGGAGTGCATGGGCAGTTTCCCTAGTTATGTAATGCAGACATTTGGGAGTGCATGGGCAGTTTCCCTAGTTATGTAATGCAGACATTTGGGAGTGCATGGGCAGTTTCCCTAGTTATGTAATGTAGACATTTGGGAGTGCATGTGCAGTTTCCCTAGTTATGTAATGTAGACATTTGGTAGTGCATGGGCAGTTTCCCTAGTTATGTAATGTAGACATTTGGTAGTGCATGGGCAGTTTCCCTAGTTATGTAATGTAGACATTTGGTAGTGCTTGGGCAGTTTCCCTAGTTATGTAATGTAGACATTTGGTAGTGCATGGGCAGTTTCCCTAGTTATGTAATTCAGACATTTGGTAGTGCATGGGCAGTTTCCCTAGTTATGTAATTCAGACATTTGGGAGCGCATGGGCAGTTTCCCTAGTTATGTAATTCAGACATTTGGGAGCGCATGGGCAGTTTCCCTAGTTATGTAATTCACTGACAGATCTAAGAGAGCTATTTATAACCAGAAATGTCCAGCTGACCAAGTAGCCCATGTTAGCTTGGTAAGGAAGTTAGCCGATCTAAAACCTGTAGTTATCATGGCCAGATTGTGAGCACATGGGTGCCTGGAAGTCACTCAGGTATCACATAAACACACATACAGTACGATATGGCAAAATGTGTAGAATGGCAGGAAATTAGCTTTAAAACGGCTAAATGTTCTCACCACCCCATGGCTCAATGTGTAGAATCGCAGAAAAATTATCTTGACTTGTGTTCAAATACTAGTTGAGTATCCCCACCCTATATAGAATACTTCTAGAGCTCTGGTCAGTATGGCGCACTATGTAGGGAATAGGGTGCCATTTACGATGCATTCCAAGGGTTTAATGAAGACAGTTGGGTTTGACTGACCGGACAGGGCATCATAGAAGTCATCCTCTGTGAGTGTGCTTAGCGTGGAGGACCTCCTGCCTTTACAGGGGGACTGCTGGTCTAGATCCTGGTGCTCTGTAGCTAAGGTCTGGAGAGCCTCTGTTAGCAGCTTGTTCTTCTCTACTTCCTGCTCCAACTTCAGGCTCCACACCTGGGACACACACACACACGGTATATTAGACATGCCACAGTGTGCGGAACATGTGCACAACACACTTGTTGGCACATTAGACAAGACATGGCACAACATGCCATTACAAACACTCACACAGATAAACATTTGACATTTGTTTTAATGCATTTCTAACAGATCATGTGAAAAGCAGACTGTGATAGGTGTGTTTGTGGTATTGATCTCTTCCTCTGTAGAGTTCTGTGGTTGATAATGCTCCTGACGGGATGGCAGGTCATTGTTCTAACCCACGGCCCTTCAGATCCAGTTTCCTCCACTCTGAACCAAACACCCCGGTCTCAGACAGCACCGTGGCCCAGGATTGAGTGTCTCTCCTGGGCAACCTGAGCTCGGCTGGACTGGGGTGTTTGACTGGATAGCCATTTCCCCCTCTCTGATGCTGGTGCTGTGGATCCTCCACTAACCCCAGGAGCAAGAGACTAATAAACAGCAATCTGACAAAACAACACTCTTACCAAGCAACAGCCTACAGTACGTCATAAACTGGGGCTTTGATCACTCAAGAGACAGCTGGAAAGAAAGTCAACCTACTTCAAGTTATATTAATACAGTTTCTCTTTTTATGTGTTTCCAGAGAAAATAAGTACTGTGGTAAATACTGTAAATAAATGTGTAAAAACTAAAGTGTCGATTTTCCCTACTGAGAGGAGAAGTCAATTGAATTCTGAAAAGAAAGCTCAGTGACTGACGACAAAAACAGAGTGAGCCAAGACTCCACAGAGTGAGAAGATGCCAAAGTCACCTTGGGGAAGGAAGGAAGGCAGCCTGAGCCGACAGTCTCCGTCAGAAACTGGAGCCTGTAAATCAACTGTAAATCTGAGATAGCGAAGAGAAGTTACTGTCCCCTATAGTAGTACTGTGCATACATTGTCAAGCTTGTACTCAAAGTCAAAAGCAATCAATAACAACAAAACACCTCTAATGTAAAAATCATACTGTAGTCAGTGAGAGGGGTAGGGGACGGACTGAGAGAGTGTACTTGCTATCTATTCTATATGATTATTTAAAGACAGTAATGCCTAGGAATGAATTGGTGAATAAAATGGACTCGTTTACATAACTATATAAAAACAAGGAAGAAAGGGCCTCCCGAGTGGCACATCGGTCTCAGGAACTGCATCGCAGTGCTAGAGGCTTCACTACAGACCTGGTTTGATCCCAGGCTGTATCACAACCGGATGTGATCAGTAGTCCCATGCTGGTGATTTATTACTCTAAATGCCTTGGCATTTGGTTCAGCTGTCTGGCACCTAGCGTCAGCACACAATTGGCCCAGTGACGTCTGGGTTAGGGGAGGGTTTGGCCGGGGGGGCTTTACTTGGCTCATCTCACTCTAGCGACTCCTTGTGGCAGGGCGGGCGCCTGCAGGCTGACCTCGGTTGTCAGGAGAAACGGTGTTTCCTTCGACACATTGGTGTGGGCGTGTATTAAGAAGTGACTCGACCTTCGCCTCCCGAGACAATATTGAAATTGGGGAGAAAAAAAGGGGGTAAAATACAAAAACATCAACTTCAAAATCTGATGATTTTGATTTGATAAAAACTCCAAAAAGAGAACACTTCAACAGCAGAAGAACGTCTGTAGAGTGCAGTCACTATGATATGGCTTTCTTTGGAGTCAGAACACTTACAGATAGACATAGTAGACAGTAAAAAAAAACTCAAAGTAATTGCCTTGTAAGTTTACAGTGTCAGCCATAGCAGGTGCTGAGCTTTGGTGGGCTAAAACATTCATACAAAATACTCTTCATCCCCTCAAACCCAGACGATGGAGGAGAAACTACTGCAACATTATAATAATATACACTCAATCTTTCCTCTCTGGCTTCTAGCCCAACGTTAATTACCCAAGCCTGCTCCAGTGCTGCGTCTGAGGTCAGAGGTGAAGATGACTCCCGTGAATCAATATACTGATGCAGGTTGTGCCGAGCTTCTTTAAAAACAGCTCTTCTCTCTGCTCAATCAGGTTGGCAGGATCATTACTTTACCTTGGCTTTGATTGAACAACAACACATCAAACAGGAAGCAAGGCAAGGCAAACACGCTGCTGTATGTACCTGAAACAACATCAAAAGGGAATCCTGAACCCAATAAAACAGGATTTATTTTGGTCAAACCCTAACCTACATTAGGCCCCTATAAAATCTGTAATTGTTTTGCCTGACCCCCATTTAGTTTTCATTTTGTTTTTCCAGGTTTCTGTTTTCCCGTTTTTTCTGGTTTTCGCTCTCAAAAATCACACCTTTCTAATAGAAAAACAAAGATACTGTACAAAAATTAACATGTAAAGTGTTGGTCCCATGTTATGAGCTGAAATAAAATATCCCAGAAATGTTCCATATGAATGAAAAGCTTATTTCTCTCAAATTGTGTTTACATCCCTGTTAGTGACCATTTCTTATTTGCCAAGATAATCCATCCACCTGGCAGATGTGGCATATCAAGAATCTGATTAAACAGCACGATCATTACACTTGTGCTGGGGACAATAAAAGGCCACTCTAAAATGTGCAGTTTTGTCACACAACCCAATGCCACAGATGTCTCAAGTTGTGGGAGCTTGTAATTCCCATGCTGACTGCAGGAACGTCCAACAGAGCTGTTGCCAGAGAATTACACAGACGGGGAATTCTCCTTGTCTCTTCAGAAATATGCACTCTGTTCATGTCTTAAAATAAACTTGGGAAAATTAATAAACATTCAATACATTTAGTTGATTCCCTATTAAGTTAAATACATTTTTGAATACTGTTGAATTCAGTTGTGTCTGGATTGCGTCCGCGTTCTCCATATCGCTCCACTAACCTACTAACAAAAAGACTAGTATAAGACTAGTATAAACTGTACTGTATCTTCTTCACTTTCTGAAGGGTGGTAACATCAATTTCCTTTGTGAAATGCTGGTGATTTATTGCCATACTCTAAATTCCTTGGCATTTGCTTCAGCTGTCTGGCACCTAGCGTCAGAAACAGGCTATCTAGCCTTCCTTCTTTTCCCCCATATACTTACAGTACAGTAGGCCTGTCAAAATTTGACATTTTAGTCATTTAGCAGACACTTATCAAGAGCAAGCAGAGTTAAGTGCCTTGCTCAATGGCAAATCGACAGATGTTTTACCTAGTTGACTCTGGGATTTGTACCAGCGAGCTTTCCGTTACTGGTCCAATGCTCTTAACTGCTAGGCATATGAACACCAGCTAAGAAGACATCCTCTAGAGATCTCAATGGAGGTTATGTACTGGTTATGTCTTAATGGAGAGTTGGTATTGTAGCGAGAGGGAGAACATAAGATACGCTCTGGTCATAGGTCAGGGTTAGGCACAGTCTGTATGCTCTGGAGGGGGATTTCCTTAGATATATACTGAACAAAAATATAAATGCAACATGTAAAGTGTTGGTCCCATTACACATGTGCACCTTGTGCTGGAGACAATAAAAGGCAACTCTAAAATGTACAGTTGTCACACAATACAATGCCACGCGCAATTGCAATGGACTGCAGGAATGTCCACCAGATCTTTCGCCAGAGAATTGAATGTTAATTTCTCTACCATAAGCCGCCTCCAATGTTGTTTTAGAGAATTTTTAATAAAGCCCTTGTGTAGGGAAAAAACTCCACCCATGGCTGTGCCCCTGCCCAGTCGTGAAATCCATAGATTAGGGTCTAATAAATTCATTTCAATTGACGGATTTCCTTAAATAAACTAACTCCTATCACTGAACCTTGCCAAGTGCAAAATCCTATCAGTGACATTATTATTATTATTATTATTATTATTATTAACTCAGTTAAATCTGTGAAATTGTTGCATGTTGCGTTTATATTTTTTTCAGTATAATATCATAAATAAGTAAGTGAATAGATCAGATATAATAGACATTCAAATTTAGAAACCATCCTACACTACTGTTCAAAAGTTTGGGGTCACTTAGAAATGTCCTTGTTTTTGAAAGAAAAGCATATTTTTGTCCATTAGAATAACATCATAGCCTTCATTTTCACCACAGCCTTCATTTAATTTCTCAGAACAAGAATAGACTGACGGGTTTCAGAAGAAAGTTCTTTGTTTCTGGCCATTTTGAGCCTGTAATCGAACCCACAAATGCTGATGCTCAAGATACTCAACTAGTCTAAAGGCCAGTTTTATTGCTTCTTTAAATCAGCATAGTTTTCAGCTCTGCAAACATAATTGCAAAAGGGTTTTCTAATGATCCATGAGCTAATCCACGTTGATCATTTAAAAAAGGCTAACACAACCTGCCATTGGAAAACAGGAGAGATGGTTGCTGATAATGGGCCTCTGTACGCCTATGTATATATTCCATAACAAAATCAGCCGTTTCCAGGTACAATAGTCATTTACAATAATAACAATGTCTACATTATATTTCTGAAAAATGTGATGTTATTTTAAATGGACACTGTTGTTTTTCTTTTAAAAACAAGGACAATTCTAAGTGACCCCAAACTTTGAAGGGTAGTGGATCTACTGACTAAGTGTTGTCTGTTACTGAAAGATGCTTTGTTCACATCTTTACCCCTCTCCATTTCCCACTTCGATCACAATATGCAAGGAATATCTACTGGCCAGTAGAACATTCCAATCTAGGACATAATTATGAGAACCTTCCATTTTATGAGCATAACATTGGTAGATCTTAAAGCCAGCCTGACAGACCATCCTTATAAATAGTACATTCGTTCTCACTCTGCCCGTGAAATAAAACAAGCACTTGTCACCACAATGTTCACTATTCCACTCAGAATAAAGTAGTCGTCCTACTTGACAAGATGGCGCCGACAGACTTGGGTCACCCTGATTCCAGCTCCTAGCCATCTTTACAGTGTATATTTTTTGGCATGTTATTTCGTACATTATTTGCTCAAAACGTTTCTTGCATTATTACCGACGTCCAAAAATATATTTTGGATATTAGATTGGTGGTCACTCACCAGGATTTCAACACCTATACACACCCTTTTCTATTCATATACTATCCATACACTCCAGGGGTTGGAACCGTAATCGTTTTCCAATGGTTTCGTTCGGATCAGAACTATAATTTTTTTCCGTTCTGTTCCACTGTTTCGACCAGCAAAATAAAGTTCTGAAAAGGCTCGAACCCCCAAAAAGTACTGGTTCATTGTTCCTTTTTAAACCACTGAAACATACAGTACCAGTAAAAAGTCTGGACACACCTACTTATTCAAGGATTTTCTTTAGCAAAACTATGAAAAAAACACATATGGAATATTGTAACAAAAAGCGTCATATTTTATATTTGAGATTCTTCAAATAGCCTTTGCCTTGATGACAGCTTTGCACACTCTTGGCATTCTCTCAACCAGCTTCACCTGGAATGCATTTCAACAGTCTTGAAGGAGATCCCACATATGCTGAGCACTTATTAGCTGCTTTTCTTTCACTCTGCGGTCCAACTCAATCCAAACCATCTCAATTGGGTTGAGGTCAAGGGATTGTGGAGGCCAGCAGGTCATCTGATGCAGCACTCCATCACTCTCCTTGGTCAACTAGCACTTACACAGCCTGGGAGGTGTGTTGGGTCATTGTCCTGTTGAAAACCAAATGACAGCCCCACTAAGCGCAAACCAGATGGGATGGCATATTGCTGCAGAATGCTGTGGTAGCCATGCTGGTTAAGTTTGCCTTGAATTCTAAATAAATCACTGACAGTGTCACTAGCAAAGCATCCCCACACCACCTCCTCCATGCTTCACGGTGGGAAGCACACATGCAGAGATCATCCGTTCACCTACACTGCATCTCACAAAGACAAGGCGGTTGGAACCAAAAATCTCAAACTTGGACTCATCAGACCAAAGGACAGATTTCCACCAGTCTAATGTCCATTGCTCATCTTTCTTGGTCTAAGCAAGTCTTTTATTATTATTATTGATGTCCTTTAGTAGTGGTTTCTCTGCGGTAATTCGACCATGAAGGCCTGATTCACGCAGTCTCTTCTGAATAGTTGATGTTGAGATGTGTCTGTTACTTGAACTCTGAACTATTTATTTGGACTGAAATTTCTGAGCCTGCAGCAGAGGTAACTCTGGGTCTTCCTTTCCTGTGGTGGCCCTCATGAGAGGACCACCATGGATTGACTAACCTTCAAGTCTCAAAGAAATTTTGAACTGTCGTTTCTCTTTGCTTATTTGAGCTGTTTTTGCCATATGGACTTGGTATTTTATCAAATAGGGCTATCTTCTGTATACCACCCCTACCTTGTCACAACACAACTGATGGGTTCAAACTCACGAAGGAGGAAAGAAATTCCACAAATTAACAAGGCACACCTGTTAAATTAAATGCGTTCCTGGTGACTACCTCATGAAGCTGGTTGAGAGAATGCCAAGAGTGTGCAAAGCTGTCAACAAGGCAATGGGAGGCTACTTTGAAGACCTCAATTGAGTCTAATAGCAAAGGGTCTGAATAATTATGTAATTAAGGTTGTTTTTTTATTTGTAATAAATTTGCTAACATTTCAAAAACCTGTTTAGGCTTTGTCATTATAGGGTATTGTGTGTAGATTGATGAGGATGTTTTTTGATGTAACATAACAAAATGTGGAAAAAGTGAAGGGGTCTGAATACTTTCCGAATGCACTGGACACACATACAGTACATAACCAAAAGTATGTGGACACCTCCTCGTCGAACATCTCATTCCAAAATCATGGGCATTAATATGGAGTTGGTCCCCCCTTTGCTGCTAAAACAGCCTCCATTCTCCTGGGAAGGTCTGTACTTCTGTGCAGGTCAATCAAGTTCTTCCACACCGATCACGACAAACCATTTCTCTATGGACCTTGCTTTGTGCACGGGGGCATTGTCATGCTGAAACAGGAAAGGGCCTTCCCCAAACTGTTGCCACAAAGTTGGAAGCACAGAATTGTCAGGAATATCATTGTATGCTGTAACATTAAGATTTCCCTTCACTGGAACCAAGGGGCCTAACATGAAACATGAAAAACAGACCCAGACCATTATTCCTCCTCCAAACTTTACAGTTGGCACTATGCATTGGAGCAGATAGCCTTCTGACATCCAGCCTTCTCCTGACATCCAGCCCTCTCCTGACATCCAGCCCTCTCCTGACATCCAGCCCTCTCCTGACATCCAGCCCTCTCCTGACATCCAGCCCTCTCCTGACATCCAGCCCTCTCCTGACATCCAGCCTTCTCCTGACATCCAGCCTTCTCCTGACATCCAGCCTTCTCCTGACATCCAGCCTTCTCCTGACATCCAGCCTTCTCCTGACATCCAGCCTTCTCCTGACATCCAGCCTTCTCCTGACATCCAGCCTTCTCCTGACATCCAGCCTTCTCCTGACATCCGCCAAACCCAGACTACCAGATTGTGAAGCGTGATTCATCACACCAGAGAACGCGTTTCCACTGCTCCAGAGTCCAATGGCGGCGAGCTTTACACCACTCCAGCTGACGCTTGGCATTGCACATGTTGATCTTGTGTGCGGCTGCTCGGCCATGGAAACCCATTTCATGAAGCTCCCGATTAACAGTTTTCTGTGCTGACGTCGCTTCCAGAGGCAGTTTAGAACTTGGCATTGAGTGTTGCAACTGAGGCCTGATGATTTTTCAGCATTCGGCGGTCCCGTTCTGTGAGTCTGGCCTACCACTTCACGGTAGAGCCGTTGTTGCTCCTAGGCGTTTCCACTTCACAGTTGACCGGGCAGCTCTAGCATGGCAGAAATTTGTTGGAAAGATGGCATCCTATGATAGTATCACGTTGAAAGTCACTGAGCTCTTCAGTACAGGCCATTCTACTGACAATGTTTGTCTATAGAGATTGCATGGCTGTGTTCTCGATTTTATACACCTTGTCAGCAACGGGTGTGGCTGAAATAGCCTAATCCACAAATTTGAAGGGGTAGCCACCTACGTTTGGCTATGTAGTGTATTACTGCACTAGATGAGCTAGAAACATAAGAATTCTACTGCACCTGCGATAAAATCTGCAAAATATGTGTACACGATCAATACAATTTTATTTGACTCGTCTTTGTAGCTTGTCCTACTTGTCTTTGAAGCTACTGAAACTAAATGAACTCACGATGCAGCAGGAGCCCGAGCCAAGGAGACCCATTTGGGAATACTTTGTTGTGTAACGTGCCCCAGTGCTATTTCTCTCCTCCTCACTCTCCCCCCCCCCATCCCTCCATCCTCTCGCCTCAGCACACAAAGCGCTATTTTAGGCTCTACTGAGACTGAGGCTCTGTGGCTGTACTGGAAACACCTGGGACAATCACAGCCATCTGCCTTCCTACCCGGGACCATGAAGCTGCAAGCTTTAACTTTGTTTTCACGCAAGACGGGAAAGAGATTATGGGGCAAATGGCCCCCATCGAGGCTGTACATAAATTATTCATCAAAATGGGGTCATGGCTTCTTTACCACAAAGCAGTTTAGTCTCTCCACTCCCTTCCAGTTGTGCATTTAATTAAACATCTACATAATGTAGAAACTGCCATCAAAATTACTAAACGGTTTTAAAAACAATTCTAATAACATGCACAGTTAGACAATGGATGCAAACACAATAGATGCAAACAGATTTTTTTTTACTGAAATATAGCACATAAAACATTTGATTGGCACAGAAATCATTTGGGTGGGAATTCAGGTATTCAATTTGTCAAATTTAAATTGTGTTTTTAGAATGCACTCATACAGACCCCTTGACTTTTTCCATATTTTGTTACGTTACAGCCTTGTTCTAAAATTAATCAAATATTTTTTCCCCCTCACCAATCTACACACAATACCCCATAATGATGAAGCAAAAACAATTTTTGTGTGTGTGTGTGTGCAAATGTATAAGAAATATAAAACAAAAGTAACTTATTTACATAAGTGTTCAGACCTTTTGCTACAGTATGAGACTTCAATTGAGCTCCATTCGAGACTAGATCATGGGACCTGAAAAACTAATATCCTGTGTTTCTTAGAATCGTGGCTGAACGAGGACACAAATCAGACCATGATTCTATCCCTGTGCTTAGAGGCAAAATCTCAAACAGGAAGTACCAGTGACGGGCTCAATACAGAAGTGGTCCAATGAAGCGGATGCTAAGATACAGGACTGTTTTGCTCGCAGACTGGAATATGGAATTTACCATATCAGTCACCGGCTTCATTAATAAGTGCATCGACGAAGTCGTCCTCACAGTGATTGTACGTACACACCCCAACCAGAAGCCATGGATTACAGGCAACATCCGTATTGAGCTAAAGGCTAGAGCTGCCGCTTTCAAGGAGCGATACACCAATCCGGACGCTTATAAGAAATCCCACTAAGACTTCCGACGACCCATCAAACAGGCAAAGTGTCAGTACACGACAAAGATTGAATCCCACTAGGCCGGCCCCGACGCGTGACAGATGTGGCAGGGCTTGCAAACTATCACGGATTACAAAGGGAAACCCAGCCGTGAGTTGCCCAGCAAAGCGAGCCTACCAGTTGAGCTAAATGCCTTCCATACTCTCTTTGAGGCAAGCAACACTGGACCATGCATGAGAACACTAGCTGTTCCGGATGAATGTATGATCTCGCTCTCCGAAGCCGATTTGAGTAAGACCTCTAAGAGGTTAACATTCACAAGGACGTGTACTTAGGGCATGCACTGACCTACTGGCAAGTGTCTTCATTGACATTTTTAACCTATCCCTGACACGGTCTGTAATGGGTTGTTCCACCTCAAAAAGCACAAGGAAGAGGATTTTGACACCCACCATCTTAGCTCGTTCTGAAATCTTTTTTTATTAACCTTATTTTACCCCCTTTATTCTCACCAATATCATGATATCCAATTGCGATCTTGTCTCATTGCTGCAACTCCCCAACGAGCTCGGGCGAGTCGAAGGTCGAGTCGTGCGTCCTGTGAAACGTGACCCACCAAACAGAGCTTCTTAACCCCCGCCCCCTTAACCCGGAAGCTGCACCAATGTGTTGGAGCCTGATCTGACACAAGGAGTTGCAAGAACGTGATAGGCCAAGTAAAGCCCCCCCAGCCAAACCCTCCCCTAACACGGACAACGCTGGGCCAATTGTGCGTCGCCCTATGGGATTCCCGGTCACGGCCGGTTGTGACACAGCCTGGAATCAAACCTGGGTCTGTAGTGACACCTCAAGCACTGCGATGCAGTGCCTTAGACCGCTGCGCCACTTGGGAGGCCTGAAATTGTTTCTGTTGTTATAAACAGATAAGATTAGCATTTCTGTAATATTATTTTGTTTAAATATAATTTAGTCTCTGAGAAATTAAGGTAATTGATTGCATCTAAAGTGAGCATTTTTATTTCTAGGATTAGTATAATTTTCAATAAATATAGTACCCAACATCCGATTTGGACCAAACTTTTTTCTAACAAGGAGTTAGAAATGAGGAATCCAAAGGAATGTTCAAAAGCGACCCATGGACCCTCCACGCCCCACGCCAATCCCACCCCAACAACGAGTATATAGTATCAGTTCTCTGTGTCTGACAAATATTATGTATCTGCGGCTCTGATTATTGTTTCTTTATCCTATGTAATGTACTCCCAGTGAAATTGGTAGTTTCCCCCCCCCCCCCGACAAATTAGTCATTGAAGTTATGTTTATGTCCCATTCTACATCCTGATATTACCAGGTTCTGACCACTAGATGGTGCTGTTCCTGCTTGAATGTGAAAAAAAGTTTGAAGTCCCCTCAACGTTAAAGGGATAGTTCAGCCAAATTACAAAATTACATTGGTTTCCACTCCACACTGCCCTCACCCATCTGGACAAAAGGAATACCTATGTAAAAATGCTGTTCATTGACTACAGCTCATCACCAAGCTCAGGACCATGGGACTGAACACCTCCCTCTGCAACTGGATCCTGGACTTCCTGATGGGCCACCCCCAGGTGGTGAGGGTAGCCAACAACACATCTGCCATGCTGACCATCAACACAGGGGCCCCTCAGGGGTGTGTGCCTAGTACCCTCCTGTACGCCCTGTTCATCCACGACTGTGTGGCCGTGCATGACTCCAACACCATCATCAAGTTTGCTGACGACACGACTTCGGTAGGATTGATCACCGACGACGATAAGGCTGCTTATAGTAAGGTCACCAGAGACCTGGCAGTGTGGCGCCAGGACAACAACCTTTCCCTCAACGTCAGCAAGCTAAATGAGCTGATAATGGACTACAGGAAATGGAGAGGCGAGCTTCAAGGTCTTCGGTGTCTACATCACTAAGGAATTAACATGGTCCACAGAGACCCATACAGTTGTGAAGAGGGTACAACAGCACCTCTTCCCCCTCAGGAGGCTGAAAAGATTTAGCATGGGTCCTCAGCTCCTCATTGAGAGCAGGCTGCACCACCGCTTGGTACGGCAACAGCAAGGCACGCCACCACAAGATGCTCCAGAGGGTGGTGATGTGGCCCAGTACATCACTGGGGCCAAGCACCCTGCAATCCAGGACCTGCATACTAGGTGGTGTCAGACGAAGGCCCACAATATTTTCAAAGACTTCAGCCACCCAAGCCAAGGTTCAGAGTTTTCCCTTGTAGTGGGGCAGCTTGTTCCTGGCCCTACTGGTAAACAATGACTGTGGCCAGGAGTTTTTCCTAATCTGAGTCACACAGTCTGGAGAAACTACTGGCTCTACCTAGATTACATGACTGTGGCCCTGAGTTTTCCCTGGTCAGGTCAGGTTTCCTAGTCAAGAAAAACTCAGGGTCCTATTAATCATGACGTGAAGAATGGCTGGGTAGGCAGAAGCTGCAGCAGTAGTGACAGCTGTGTCTGTGGCAGGAACAGTGGAATGGAGATGGATGGAATGATTAAGTTTGATACTGTCCATCTCTCCCTCCTTGACACTCTGCTAGGTGTCTTAATCCCATTAGTCTGATCTAACACATCCCACTCAGAGGGAGCCGACACATCGTAGTACTTCTTCAGACTTATCATGTGATTCTTGTCAAAGCATCTAATCCCCTGTGGTCGGCTGTCGGGCCAGTGAGCCCGTTTGACACTCACTTTGCATCTCTCACTGTGGACAGAATCTTCCAGAACACTATAGTCTTAACCGAGATATTCGGAGATCTATCAGACAGAACTAGCCCAGGACCAGCACACAGAAGGCAATGTATCCAACCACTGTGGGGTCATTCAAACACCAACTCAAACTGTTATTTTTACACAGTGATCTACTTTTTCCAGGCATATTTGTTTCTTTACAATGAAGCTGATGAAAGATACTGGTATATGAATACAGTCATACCATCAATGACTTACTGCATTCAAACAGTATTGCAGAGGAAGTCTGTCATACAACCTTCCCTCTGGGTATGCCATTACAGTACCAGATGCTAAAGTCCAAGTTCACTGAACACAGTATTAAGGTAATCACTGTTTGTCCTTACTGTGTTGCTAAATCTCTTCTCCAGGTACTTTTCCTAATGCTCTAACGAAATGGCAGAGTACACTACAATAAACAACCCCAATGTCATAAAATTACTAAATAATTCCAGATAAGTCAGAAATGCACTGAACACTATGCGAACCCCTCTTCGTGTGTACTCAATGCCCCACATCACCATCAGAGCAGTCAAGACAACTTGTTCTGAATGTAAAACGCCTGTTTAGAATAATCTCCTACCTACAACATTGAAAAACTACACACCTGAACAATCTTCAATTACAAAGCCCCACAATGGAACAAGCAGGGTCTACAGAGACCAGTCTATTGCAAATAGACCCAGTAGAAAATGAAAACAAAGAGAGGAGGTTTGTCTGTACCTGAGCGGATGGAGGGCACTGCTGTCACCGATCCTCCTTTCTCCTGTCCGGGATGCTCTGCTGGGTGGTGGAAGTGTGCCTGCTTGTGTGTGTGTGTGTGTGTCAGCCTCTCCAGTGTTAATATGCATATGCTTTAGTTCTGTCTATAAACAAGCAGTATTTTCCTTGATTGAGTGTGTGTGTGCTTGGAGGAGTGTGCAGGTTTGTGTGTGCGCGCGTGCCTGTGCTGATCTGCGGGCCGAGTGCAGAGCTCAGCATAAAAGCGGATCTTGCGCAGCTCTGTCCTTGCTGCAGGCTCGCGCCAGTGATTAATAAACTGTTGTAATTATGTCCCAAGGGCATGGCCCGGCCACTAGGACACACACCCCTCCATACTACACACATACACAGCCCTTCCCAATCCACCACCCCCAGTCACACTCCGCTACTGGCCAGTCACAACAGGGGGGTGGGCTAGAGGCTTCTATAACCCATTCACCATGAATGAATCAGCCAATAAGAACACAGCACGTAAACAATTGTGTAAGCATCAATACGAGTGAACGGGCTAGATGCTTTTCATCAATGAATTTTGAATCGCATAATATCACAGCCTGTTTGGTCTTTTTAGGACCAATCACCCCCCTTTTTAACAGAGGCATAGCGTGTCCTCTGGTTGGAAAGATGCTCCACATAAAACAGCCCTCTGAGTAAAAAAAGCAATGTGACCAACAAATTGTTTAAAAATAGCCTGGGTCGCATACAATTCAAACCACGTCTTAGGGGGAGTGTTGCTGATCTAGGATCCTTTTAGATTATAATGAATATGATTATATGTACAGGAGGGACCTGATTCTAGATCAGCACTGAGATGCTTTATGACTGAGGTGAGATTGGAGGGGTGTGGTAGAGGTAGGTTTGGAGAGGTGAGGTAGAAGTGAGGTTGGAGGGGTGAGCTAGGAGGTGAGGGAGCTATAGTAGTTAGCGTACCTCCTGTTGTTTGGCAAACAGGCTCAGACAGAAGTGTAGGGCAGAGCTGGTCTCCCTGGAGAGGTCACTGGTCTCCCTGGCCTTCAGCAGGAGAGGAGTAGCCAATGCTGGAACACAGAGGAAAGAGTTAGGGCGAAGAGGGGATAGAGTTAGGGCGAAGAGGGGATAGAGTTAGGGCGAAGAGGGGATAGAGTTAGGGCGAAGAGGGGATAGAGTTAGGGCGAAGAGGGGATAGAGTTAGGGCGAAGAGGGGATAGAGTTAGGGCGAAGAGGGGATAGAGTTAGGGCGAAGAGGGGATAGAGTTAGGGCGAAGAGGGGATAGAGTTAGGGCGAAGAGGGGAAAGAGTTAGGGCGCAGAGGGGAAAGAGTTAGGGCGCAGAGGGGAAAGAGTTAGGGCGCAGAGGGGAAAGAGTTAGGGCGAAGAGGGGAAAGAGTTAGGGCGAAGAGAGGAAAGAGTTAGGGCCATAGAGATATACAGTCAACACTATACAGTTCTATCTAATTGTGTGGCTAGGCCTTTCACACCATCCGACAGTTACACACATTACATAAATGTTTATTTTAATCAAAGGTTAATCATATCCCAAACTCTATCGAATAGTGGTCCTTGCTGAGGCTTGTTCTATAGAATTTACAGGGTTAATACATGCCAATATCAGTAAAAGAGGCACTGTGATTGAATGACAAGATCATTTAACATGTGGTCGGATTGTGTTCAGATCTGTCTGTATGCATTCTCTGCGGCTTTCTCCTCAGTCTGGATGCAATCAGACTACCGAAAGCACATACAGTGGTCGACGTCATCAACACTCCTCCCACAAGTGTCCAGAAAACTTGTGTTTTGGGACCGAGAGGCATTTTTTCGTTATATTGTAGGAGAAAATAAGTCCATAGAGTGTTAGCTGACCTCAAATGCTAATCAAAAATGTTTTAAAAAGAGTTATGCTAACCCCTTTGCAATCCCTTGATCAGAACTCTATGATCCGAATACTAAAGCTGCATGAACTGTCAAGTCTAGACACGGCCATAGACCGACAGACAGTAAATGAGAGAGACTGGCAGAAGCTGTGAAGGAGCAGTGAGAACATGAATAGGAGATCTCTTACTGTTGTTCTCCTCATTCTTCACCATGGACAGAAAAATAGACACTTGAGTCTCCAATTTCTGCTGGCAGGCTTCAGCAGCCTGCAAAGGAGCGAGAGAGACACTTTACCTTGTGGAAGTACACACTGGCCACACACAGCTTTGATAGGACGTTATTCACTTGCCTTTAAAAGTCTATTGTAGTGCGGATGTAAATCGGTGTTGGTTTGAATCCCAGTCTGATTATGTGTGTGTACGTGTGGCATTGGGTGGAAAATATACTGCGGGTGGAAAATAATTGCGTCAACCTGGAGGGAGTCTGTTAGGTCCCCCAGTGTAGCTTCATCCCCCTCCTCATCCTCAGTGGTCTGCTCCTGGGTAGTGTTACAGCTGCTGTAGGCCGTATGCTCCTCCAGGGCATCCAGCCATCTCTGCACGCACACACAAACAAATAAATCACACCAACAACAAAAAAAAATAGGCCTATGTGTTGTAAACTATGAAGTGCGATGTCCCAAACCACATAATATCTATCCTAGGAGAACTTCACTTTTCTGATAGCCTCTGGATTCGTCTTAGATGGCACCTTGAAGTGATGGAGACTGTGATCAAAGCACCAGAGGCTGAATAAACACTTGTCCCATGCTTTTACCTGGAGGAATATGAATCAAATTCAGTCAAACAAACAATAGCCAATATAGATATGAAAATAGGTATTTCTAATATCAACATGTGATTAAAATGCGTTCCAAGAACGGAGGTGTTGGGTTTTGGAGGGTAGGCCTATAAGTGACAGTAAAGGGTTACTGTATTTTGTGCTGTCCACATCTCAATGTTTGGTAAAGCATTGAACACAGAACCCTGGCCTGGTGCCTACCTACCCTGCAGTGAGCTTTCATCAGAGCCTTAGCGCCTTGCTTCCGGACATCCGCCACGGCATCAGCTCTAGAAACAAACACAGACAGAAAGATAAAGCTATCAAGAGCTTTTCACTGTACTACCTCAAGCTCTTCAGGGGAAAACAGGAGGAGCAAGGGGCTGTGTATGCAATAGGGAGGGGAGAGAGAGAGAGAGAGAGATGAGGAGGGGGAAGAAGGTTGGAGGACTCACTGTCTAGGGTACCAGGACAGGACCCCATCTTGAATGACCACCCAATGGGAACGCCATGCCAGGAACCTGGAACTCTGTATTGGACAGGGCCAAGGACAGTATCGCTATACTATACTGAAGGATGTCAGTTTTCAGTAGTTTCAGTAACACTAAACACCACTGGTCTATACTGTACACATCTTACAGTAGGTACTGTATGAAATCATTGAATTACATTCAAGAATGTACAGAATATAAGAATACTTGTTGTGAATAAAACACAAGAATACCTTCCATAGGAGGCCTTCAAACTTCTGCACACCACTAACTGTATCCTTAGGGGAAGAAAAAACATTTCTGTTTCATGAGTATTTTGTAAGTCATGATTTCATCGAAAACTAGAGCACTGGACTGATGCTTTTAACAGTATCTGCAGCTTTTCACTGCAGTGTTCTTCTCGCACCTCACCTGGTCACGACTGCCCTCCAGAATCTGCTTAATCTCCTCACTGCAGGCCAGGTCAAACACTGTTTGGTCTGCAACAGAACCAAGCCATTTATCAGACTATTATCATTTACCTCCATCTAAAAATCTCATTTAACTGTACAGTATATGAGAATATGATATATTAACGGTGTAAATAGTATTTTTGCTGTCTCTTGGTGTCTTTCCAATATATAAAACTCTTATTTAAAAACAAATGTTTTGAATGTAATATCTTATGTTGTTCATGTCTATAAGTGTTCTGTACCTTGTCATGTATTTGTACGTTCTATGTGGACCCCAGGAAGAGTTGCTGCTGCATGGGCAGATGCGAATGGGGTTCCAAAACAACTCAACTAAACCTCCTACCAGCTGACAGGGAGGGAGGCAGTGAATACACCACATAGGATTTTCCCAAATGGCAACCTTCCCCCTATATAGTGGACTACTTTTGATAAGGGCCCATAGAGATAGGGAAGAAGGTGCCATTAGGGACGCAGTCAGACACCAGCTAAGTAGGCGTATCGTTTGTTTCGCAAATGTGGTAATCTATACACCTCCTTTCTTTTTCTACACATTATGAAACTTAAGTGATGATGATTTCAAACTACATCCAGACTCTATCAAATGTGATATCCATGCAAACAAAGTCCCACTTACAAAAAATATAATAGATTTTCCATACAAAGGATGTGCATGTTGAGGATAGGTCAATTATGGTTTACCCAAAATTCTGTTTTTATTTCCTCAGTGGACATTTCAGTAGGGAAACATACCACTCTTGTTCTTCATGCTGGAGCTAGCTCCACACTTGAGCAGCTTTACAACACACTGCTTCTGCCCCCTGTAGGCAGCACAGTGCAAAGGCGTGTTCCCCTGCAGGTCTCGACAATCGATGTCAGGAGGCCGCTTCCCGCTGAGCTGAAAAAGGAACATCTAAAGTGAATGAATTAAGCACATGGTGTCTTAACATGCATGCATGTAAGTCAAATCTGCATGTAAGCAATCAATATATATATGTGCAAACTACATGGGTCCTCAGATCTTCAAAAGGTTCTACAGCTGCACCATCGAGAGCATCCTGACTGGTTGCATCACTGCCTGGTATGGCAACTGCTCGGCCTCCAGAGGGTAGTGTGTATGGCCCAGTACACGCTTCCTGCAATCCAGGACCTCTATACCAGGCGGTGTCAGAGGAAGACCCTAAAAATTGTCAGAGACCCCAGCCACCCTAGACATAGACGGTTCTCTCTGCTACCGCACAGCAAGAGGTACCGGAGCACCAAGTCTAGGTCCAAGAGGCTTCTAAACAGCTTCTACCCCCAAGCCATAAGACTCCTGAACATCTAATCAAATGCATTGCACCCCCCCCCCACCCTCTTCTAACACCACTGCTACTCTGTTATCTATGCATTGCCATTTTAATAACTCTACCTACGTGTACATATTACCTCAATTACCTCGACTAGCTGGTGCCACACATTGGCTCTGTACCCCCTGTATATAGTCTCACTATTGTTATTTTCCTGCTGCTCTATAACTACTTGTTACTTTTATTCATTTTTTTAAAACTGTATTGTTGGTGAGGGGCTTGTAAGTAAGCACTTCACTGCAAGGTGAACACCTGTTGTATTCAGCGCATGTGACTAATACAATTTGATGTGTATAGAACCAAACAGGTTTGTTGCATAATCTTGGTTCCTCAATGGGAAGGACTAGGTTGACCTCTTCAATTACGAGGTCAGTAACCAAGCTGAAGACAATAACATGAAAGCTCAAGTCATGTGTACAGTGCTTAATCATCAAGAAGACCAAAGCCACGCTTCTACTACCCCATTCTGAGGTAAAGAGGCTATGCCCTAAAGGGCACCCTATTCCCATATAGTGCACTACCTTTGACCCGAGTCCTATGGGCCCCGATAGATCTCTGGTCAAAAGTAGTTCACTTTTTAGGGAATAGGGTGCCATTTGGGAGGTAACCAGAGGTTCAGTGGAGGGTCAGAGATGATCAGATGCTGACCAGCTCAGACAGGGTGAAGACGTCTCCCTCTCTGGCCGCCTCCAGAAGTTTCTCCTCCTGTCTCCTCTCAGCTCTTCTCTCTGCAGCTGCACAACATTAAACAGGGATTGTGAAACCGGGGTAGTGTTCAGTAGGGCACACTGTAGCAAAACATTATGCAAAGGGGGGAAAAAATGCTTAATATTTGACCTACTGAACAAAATCTAGTGCAGCGATGAAGAGTCCATCAATCATTCCTCTATTATAATCCCTAATCACAACCTACCCTCCAGCATGGTGTTGATTTCATCATCCTCAGTGACAGCTTTAGGGATCTGTGCTTTCCCGTTGATGATAGTGGAACTGGCATCATATCGCAGCAGCAACAGAACTACCTCCTGTGAGAGAAAATAGGATTACGTTCTCCATAGAAATGCACCACTAAGTAGCCGTGCACACTGCATTACCTGAACAGATCTTGTACACACATGTATCTGTGTAAAAAGCCCATGAAAGGTTTACCTTTCTTCCTGCTAAGGCAGCTTTGTGTAGAGGTGTGTCACCCATGCTATTCTGCAAATTCACATCAGCACCAGCCTAACAAACAGACACATACTGATGCTCACACATATATTTTAGGAAAATACACTAGGTCAAACATACATAATATAGTCTGTATTATTCTCACCTTGAGCAACTCCTCCACAACATCTTTGTGTCCATAGTAGCAGGCCAGATGTAGAGGTGTCCAACCTGCACTGGTCTTGGTCTTTCCTGGGCCATCACACCAGTCATTTAACAGTGGACTGATTACCAGAACAGCAACAGGCTTCTCAACATAAGATGATGATACATTAGACTACATTTAGTTAAAGGATACCTCTGCAATTGATGTTGAGTCTGAGATCTTGCTCAATCCGTAGCTGCAGAAGACACTGGATGAGAGAGAGGCTTCCAGTCTTGGCATAGTGGAGTAACTGCTCCTCGGGATCTGACAGGTCCATCACTGAAACTCAGAACTTCGTTATTGAGGAAAAATAGACTTACATGTGGATGTCTCACTGAGCTAGCTTAATAAATTAACTTTAAAAAAACCTGTCGCTCTGGAGCCCGTCTGATAATTGACTCAAATGTTTTTTTTTTAAATGTACAACTATAATTAAACAACAATACATAGCTCAATAATTACAGATAGACCCTTACTAAATCTGCATCACTGTTAGAATTTCTGATGTAACTTTAAATTACTTCTGGGTTAGTTGCCAGAGTCGCTCTCCTCGCCAGGAGTGTATTCATTATTGAAACTGTTTAAGAACCAAACTGAAGCAAATAGGACAAACGGAACGAAACCTACGTTAATTTGTCCAATAGAAACTCTCGTTTTCGTTGCAAAACTGTTTCTGTTGCAAAACGTACTGCAACAAACAAAAAGTTTTGCAACAGAATCGGCGTAATGAATATAACCCTGGACAAACTGGTATTGATAGATTCGACTCAACGTGTAACGTACGAAAATGTTTACAAGCACCGACATTCCCTTCAAGTGAACCCCGAGCAATAAAAACACAATATTCAGCATTGATATTCGGGACATTTGGCTATGTTCTCGCACTTGAAATTAACATTTGGTGGTTGCAAGAGTACAGAAAAGTGTCGGCAAGTGTTCATGTCGTTTTTGGTAGGCTACACAAGACTGTATTGCTTCTAATCCTTGGTAATTAAATGAATTAGCAGTCCAGATATTATAACTCACATACGTTCCGCAGTAAACAGCGTGGACTATATTAAAGGTTGTGTTGACGTTCAGACTTTGACAGTGCATAATGGTGAAATTGGATATGGATGTCAGCTGACAAGGACTGGAACGTGAACTGTGGACGCACGTGACCAATTTAAACAGCTCAACATTTTAGCATCGATCTAAGAAACAATATTTGTTTTAAAATGTGTTTAAATCAGATTTCAAAATCACGGGGAGTTAAGAAAATTAATTGAAGGCTGTTGCTCAGTTGAACATGTGTAGTTCTTATATTATAGACAAGATGGAAGTATTGCAATGAACCATCCCCCCAGATTTGTAGGCTATGTAGTGCTATTTATTATTTAGTAATTCGGCTATTAGACTAGAAACAAAACATAATTCCTTTGTGATGTGCAGTGACATATAAATGTTCACCCCCACACTAAAACACAAACACAAGCCTACCTGGGAAAAAAATATTAAAGAAATGCCAACTCTCCAGGGACATTGACCTTTACATCTACCTTTATCACTAGAAGTTCAGGCCATCACCCTCCTCTAATGGAAGCTAGAGCCAATAGAGACTAGGCAGGCCACTCAGACAGAGAGTGGTCTTGTTAGTAGTGATGATGTGAGTTCCGGAAGCCCCAGTATGCAGCCATTGGGACTAATGAGGGTCATCTCTGTGTCTGCAGCAGGGGGCCAAACATTCTCCTACCGGGGCTTGAAAGCCAGGCGCATTGCAGCGCATGGCAGGCCATTAAGGCCCACACTAAAGGGGTAACCAGAGGCCACTAAGGAAATGAGGTGGCAGGCAGAGATGTGCGTAGTCTAAACATATTATTCAGGGAGGGACAGAGAAGTAGAGAGGTATTTATATACACAGTGTTCAAAACATTAGGAACACCTGCTCTTTTCATGACATAGACTGACCAGGTGAAAGCTACTGTACAGTGCCTTGCGGAAGTATTCGGCCCCCTTGAACTTTGCGACCTTTTGCCACATTTCAGGCTTCAAACATAAAGATATAAAACTGTATTTTTTTGTGAAGAATCAACAACAAGTGGGATACAATCATGAAGTGGAACGACATTTATTGGATATTTCAAACTTTTTTAACAAATCAAAAACTGAAAAATTGGGCGTGCAAAATTATTCAGCACCTTTACTTTCAGTGCAGCAAACTCTCTCCAGAAGTTCAGTGAGGATCTCTGAATGATCCAATGTTGACCTAAATGACTAATGAAGATAAATACAATTCACCTGTGTGCAATCAAGTCTCCGCACCTGCACTGTGATATTCTCAGAGGTCCGTTAAAAGCGCAGAGAGCATCATGAAGAACAAGGAACACACCAGGCAGGTCCGAGATACTGTTGTGAAGAAGTTTAAAGCCGGATTTTGATACAAAAAGATTTCCCAAGCTTTAAACATCATATTGAAATGGAAGGAGTATC
The DNA here is from genome assembly GCF_036934945.1 of Oncorhynchus masou masou. Classification (NCBI taxonomy): domain Eukaryota; kingdom Metazoa; phylum Chordata; class Actinopteri; order Salmoniformes; family Salmonidae; genus Oncorhynchus; species Oncorhynchus masou. Next base: position 26,582,968 of record NC_088228.1, read on the forward strand.
AGACCACTGCAAATCTACCAAGACCTGGCCGTCCCTCTAAACTTTCAGCTCATACAAGGAGAAGACTGATCAGAGATGCAGCCAAGAGGCCCATGATCACTCTGGATGAACTGCAGAGATCTACAGCTGAGGTGGGAGACTCTGTCCATAGGACAACAATCAGTCGTATATTGCACAAATCTGGCCTTTATGGAAGAGTGGCAAGAAGAAAGCCATTTCTTAAAGATATCCATAAAAAGTGTTGTTTAAAGTTTGCCACAAGCCACCTGGGAGACACACCAAACATGTGGAAGAAGGTGCTCTGGTCAGATGAAACCAAAACGGAACTTTTTGGCAACAATGCAAAACGTTATGTTTGGCGTAAAAGCAACACAGCTCATCAACCACAACACACCATCCCCACTGTCAAACATGGTGGTGGCAGCATCATGGTTTGGGCCTGCTTTTCTTCAGCAGGGACATGGAAGATGGTTAAAATTGATGGGAAGATGGATGGAGCCAAATACAGGACCATTCTGGAAGAAAACCTGATGGAGTCTGCAAAAGACCTGAGACTGGGATGGAGATTTGTCTTCCAACAAGACAATGATCCAAAACATAAAGCAAAATCTACAATGGAATGGTTCAAAAATAAACATTACCAGGTGTTAGAATGGCCAAGTCAAAGTCCAGACCTGAATCCAATCGAGAATCTGTGGAAAGAACTGAAAACTGCTATTCACAAATGCTCTCCATCCAACCTCACTGAGCTCGAGCTGTTTTGCAAGGAGGAATGGGAAAAAATTTCAATCTCTCGATGTGCAAAACTGATAGACATACCCCAAGCGACTTACAGCTGAAATGGCAGCAAAAGGTGGCGCTACAAAGTATTAACTTAAGGGGGCTGAATAATTTTGCACACCCAATTTTTCAGTTTTTGATTTGTTAAAGTTTGAAATATCCAATAAATGTTGTTCCACTTCATGATTGTGTCCCACTTGTTGTTGATTCTTCACAAAAAAATACAATTTTATATCTTTATGTTTGAAGCCTGAAATGTGGCAAAAGGTCGCAAAGTTCAAGGGGGCCGAATACTTTCGCAAGGCACTATATGATCCATAATTGAAGTCACTTGTTAAATCCACTTCAATCAGTGTAGATGAAGGGGAGGAGACAGATTAAATAAGGAATGTTAAGCCTTGAGAAAACTGAGACATGGATTGTGTATGTGTGCCATTCAGAGGGTTAGTGGCCAAGACAAAATATTTAAGTGCCTTTGAACAGGGTATTGTAGTAGGTGGCAGGCGCAACGGTTTGAGTGTGTCAAGAACCGCAATGTTGCAGGTTTTCTCACACTCAACAGTTTCCCATGTGTATTAAGAATGGTCCACCAACTAAAGGACATCCAGCCAACTTGACAGAACTGTGAGAACTATTTACATTTTAGCAGACACTTTTATCCAGAGCAACTTACAGGAGTAATTAGGGTTAAGTGCCTTGCTCAAGGGCACGTCTGTAGGTTTTTTTTTCACCTAGTTGGCTCAGGGATTCAAACCAGCAACCTTTTGGTTACTGGACCAACACTCTTAACCGCTAGGATACCTGTCGCCCTGTCTTGGGTCAACAAATCAAATCAAATCAAATGTTATTGGTCACATACACATGGTTAGCAGATGTAAATGCAAGTGTAGCGAAATGCTTGTGCTTCTAGTTCCGACCATGCAGTAATATCTAACAAGTAATCTAACAATTTCACAACAACTACCTTATACACACAAGTGTAAAGGAATGAATAAGAATATGTACACATAAATATATGGATGAGCGATGGCCGAATGGCATAGGCAAGATGCAGTAGATGGTATAGAGTACAGTATATACATATGAGATGAGTAATGTAGGGTATGTAAACATGATATAAAGTGGCATTGTTTAAAGTGACTAGTGATACATTTATTACATCCCATTTTTTAATTATTAAGTGGCTAGAGATTTGAGTCAGTATGTTGGCAGCAGCCACTCAATGCTAGTGATGGCTGTTTAACAGTCTGATGGCCTTGAGATAGAAGCTGTTTTTCAGTCTCTCGGTCCCAGCTTGGATGCACCTGTACTGACCTCACCTTCTGGATGATAGCGGGGTGAACAGGCAGTGGCTTGGGTGGTTGATGTCCTTGATGATCTTTAAGGCCTTCCTGTGACATCAGGTTTGTTTTGTTGATGTTGAGTGTACGGTTATTTTCCTGACACCACACTCCGAGGGCCCTCACCTCCTCCCTGTAGGCTGTCTAGTCGTTAATCAAGCCTACTACTGTTGTGCCGTCTGCAAACTTGATGATTGAGTTGGAGGAGTGCATGGCCACGCAGTCATGGGTGAACAGGGAGTACAGGAGAGGGCTGAGAACGCACCCTTTTGGGGCCCCAGTGTTGAGGATCGGGGGGGTGGAGATGTTGTTTCCTACCCTCACCAGCTGGGAGCGTCCCGTCAGAAAGTCCAGGACCCAGTTGCCACCATCCCTGTGGAACGCTTTCGACACCCTGTAGAGTCCATGCCCCGACTAATTGAGGCTGTTCTGGGGGAAAAAGGGGTGCAACTCAATATTAGGAAGGTATACCTAATGTTTTGTACACTCAGAGTGGGATGAGATGTTCGACGAGCAGGTGTCCACATACATGTAGTATATATTTATAAATATGTATGTACTGTATGTATGTATGTATGATGTTTGGCAATTAGGCCTGGCTCGCAGTCGGAGATCCAATTATTCCCAAAGGTGTTCGATGGGGTTGAGGGCAGGGCTCTGTGCAGGCCAGTCAGGTACTTCCACACTAATCTCATCAAACCATTTATGTATAGACCTTGCTTTATGCACAGGGGCATTGTCATGCTGAAACAAGCAAGGGCCGTCTACGAACTGTTGACACAGAATTGGAAGCACTGAATTGTCTAGAATGTCATTGTATGCTGTAGCGTTAACATTTCCCTTCACTGGAACTAAGGGGCCTAGTCTGAACCATGAAAAACAGCCCTAGAGCATTATTCCTCCTCCACCAAACTTTACAGTGGCCACTATCCATTGGGAAAGATAGTGTTCTCCTGACGTCCGCCAGATTTAAATCCAGGTTCATCTTCCACTGCTCCAGAGTTCAACTGCGGCGAGCTTTACACAACTCCAGTCGACATTTGGCGTTGAGCATGGTGATCTTAGGCTTTTGTGCGGCTGCTTGGCCATGGAAACCCATTTCATGAGGCTCCTGACAAACAGTTGTTGTAGTGACGTTGCTTCTAGAGGCAGTTTGGAACTCGGTAGTGAGTGCTGCATCTGAGAACACATGATTTTCTTCAGCACTCAACTGTTCTGTTCTGTGAGCTTGTGTGGCCTACCACTTCCCGGCTGAGTCGTTGTTGCACCTAGACGTTTCCACTTCATAAGCTCATTCTAGCAGGGCAAATTTTATCATCCGACTTGTTGGAAAGGTGGCATCCTATGATGGTGCCACATTGAAAGTCACTGAGCTCTTCAATAAGGCCATTCTACTGCCAATGTTTTTGCTATGGAGATTGCATGGCTACGTACTCGATTTTATACACCTGTCAGCAACGGGTGTGGCTGAAATAGCCGAATCCACTAATTTGAAGGGGTGTCCACATACTTTTGTAAATATAGTATTTGTTGGAAAGTATTCAGACAACTTGATTTTTTCCACAATTTGTTACATTACAGCCTTATTCTAAAGTGTATTAAATCGTTTTTTCCTCATCAATCTACACACAATACCCCATAAGGACAAAGCAATAATAGTTTTTTGGGAAATAGCTGTGCAGCAACGCTCCCCATACAACCTGACAGAGCTTGAGAGGAGAGAAGAATGGGATTAACTCCCCAAATACAGGCATGCCAAGCTTGTAGCCTTATACCCAAGAAGACTCAAGTCTGTAATCACTGCCAAAGGTGCTTCAACAAAGTACTCCATTTTGAATTTTTTATACATTTGCAAAAAATTCTAAAACACTGTTGTTGTTTTGTCATTAAGTGGTATTGTGTGTAGATTGATGAGGGGGGAAAACTATTTAATCCATTTTAGAATAAGGCTCTAACGTAACAAAATATGGAAAAAGTGAAGGGGTCTGAATACTTTCCGAATGCACTGTACCGAGTGAGAGAGAGAAATCTACACTCTTCGGCTGTCTCCATACTGTAGGAGAACCCTTTTTGGTTCTAGGTACAACCCTCTTTGGTTCCAGGTAGAACCCTTTTGGGTTCGTTGTAGAGTCCTCTGTGGAAATGTATTCTATGAGCACAGCCAAAGAGCCCTTTTAAAATATAAACAGAACATGCAACACTTTCAAAGATTTTACTGAGTTCATAGAAGGAAATCAGTCAATTTAAGTAAATTCATTAGGCCCTGATTTATGGATTTCACATAAATGGGCAGGGTTGCACCCACTGGGGAGCCAGCCCCACCCACTGGGGAGCCGGCCCAGACAATCAGTATTTGTTTTTTCCCCCACTAAAGGGCTTGATTACAGACAGAAATACTCAGATGACAAAAAACACACATTTTAGAGTAGCCTGTTATTGTTGTCAGCACAAGGTGCATTGTGTAATTATGATAATGTTTTATCAGCTTGTTGATATGCCACAACTGTCAGCTGGATGGATTATCTTGGTAATGAAGGAATGCTCACTAACATGTAAACACATTTGTGCACAACATTTTAGAGAAATACACTTTTAGTGCGTATGGAACATTTCTGGTATCTTTTATTTCAGCTCATGAAACATGGGACCAATACTTTACATGTTGCGTTTATATTTTTGTTCAGTATAGATTCTAGATATAACCTTTTTTTATAAGAGTGTACAGTACTAGTGGCTGAATAGTGACCTATGTGGACATTTGATTTGCTTACATGGCTCATCACCCTAGAATGGTATTGTTAAATGTTCCATTTATATCCTGAGGCTGCATTTATTGTAGCTGGGGATTTTAACAAAGCCAATTTAAAAGCAAGGCTACCAAAATTCAATCAGCATATTGATTACACTACATGCAGTCGTAATACACTGCTACTCTAACTTCTGCGATGCATACAAAGCCCTCCCTTCGGCAAATCCGACCACGATGCCATCTTGCCCTTGTCTTATAGGCAGAAACTCAAACAAGATGTACCAGTGACTAGAACTATTCAACGCTGGTCTGACCAATCGGAATCTACACTTCAAAATTGTTTTGATCTCGCAGACTGGGATATGTTCCGTTCAGCCATAGAGAATAACATCGACCTATACGCTGACTCGGTGAGCGAATTTATAAGGAAGTGCATTGGAGATGTTGCACCCACTGTGACTATTAAAAACTACCCTAACCAGAAACCGTGGATGGATGGCAGGATTCGCGCAAAACTGAAAGTGAGAACCACCGCATTTAACCATGGAAAGAGATCTGGGAATATGGCAGAATATAAACAGTGTAGTTATTAAATCAAACAAACGAAATGCAGGTACAGGGACAAAGTGGAGTCACAATTCAACAGCTCAGACACGGAACGTACGAGGCAGGGTCTACAGGAAATCACTGACTTCAAAAAGAAAACCAGCCATGTCACGGACACCGACGTCACACTTCCAGATACCTTCTTACTAAACTAAACACCTTCTTTGCCCGCTTTGAGGATAATACAGTGTCACCGTTGTGGCCAGCTAACAAGAACTGCGCCCCCCCTCTCCTTCTCCATGGCCGACATGAGTAAAACATTTAAACATGTTAACCCTCGCAAGTCTGCTGGCCCAGACGGCATCCCTAGCTGAGTCCTCAGAGCATACGCAGACCAGCTGGCTGGTGTGTTTACGGACATATCCCAGTCTGCTGTCCCCACATGCTTCAAGATAGCCACCATCGTTCCTGTACCCAATAAGGCAAAAATAACTGAACTAAATGACTACCGCACCGTAGCACTCACTTCTGTCATCATGAAGTGCTTTGAGAGACTATTCAAGGATCATATCACCTCCACCTTACCGTCCACCCTAGGCCCACTTCAGTTTGCATACCGCCCCAACAGGTCCACAGACGATGCAATCGCCATCACACAGCACACTGCCCTATCCCATCTGGACAATAGGAATACCTATGTAAGAATGCTGTTCATTGACTACAGCTCAGCATTCAACACCATAGTACCCTCCAAGCTCATCATCAAGCTGGAGGCCCTGGGCCTCAACCCCGCCCTGTGCAATTCGGTCCTGGACTTTCTGATGGGCTGCCCCCAGTTGGTGAAGTTAGGAAACAACATCTCCACCTCGCTGACTCTCAACACTGGGGCCCCACAAGGATACGTGCTCAGCCGCCTCCTGTACTCCCTGTTCACCCAACGACTGCCTGGCAATGCACTCCTCCAACTCAATCATCATGTTTGCAGATGACACAACAGTAGTAGGCATGATTACCAACAATGACTAGACGGCCTACAGGGAGGATGTGAGGGCCCTCGGAGTGTGGTGTCAGGTAAATAACCTCACACTCAACGTCAACAAAACAAAGGAGATGATCGTGGATCAGGAAACAGCAGAGGGTGCACCCCCCTATCCACATTGACGGGACAGTAGTGGAGAAGGTGGAAAGTTTTAAGTTCCTCGGAGTACACATCACTGACAAACTGAAATGGTCCACCCACACAGACAGCGTGGTGAAGAGGGCACAACAGTGCCTCTTCAATCTCAGGAGCTGAAGAAATTTGGCTTGTCACCCAAAACCCTGACTAACTTTTACAGATCCACAATTCAGAGCATCCTGTCGAGCTGTATCACAGCCGTGTACGGCAACTGCTCCTCCCTCAGCCTTCAAGGCTCTCCAGAGGGTGGTGCTGTCTGCACAACGCATCACCAGTGGCAAACTACCTGCCCTCCATGAAACCTATAGCACCCGATGTCACAGGAAGGCAAAAAAGATCATCAAAGACATCAACCACCCGAGCCACTGCCTGTTCACACTGCTACCATCCAGAAGGCGAGGTCAGTACAGGTGCATCACAGCTGGGACTAAGACACTGAAGAACAACGTCTATCTCAAGGCCATCAGACTGCTAAACAGCAATCACTAACTCAGAGAGGCTGCTGCCTACATGGAGACCAAATGACTGGCCACTTTACCAAATGGATCACTAATCACTTTAAATAATGGCACTAAATAATGTTTACATATCTTACATTACTCACATCATATGTACAGTTGAAGTCAGAAGTTTACATACACCATAGCCAAATACATATTAACTCAGTTTTTCACTATTTAATCTTAGTAAAAAGTCCCTGTCTTAGGTCAGTTAGGATCACCACTTTATTTTAAGAATGTAAAAAGTCAGAATAATAGTAGAGAGAAGGCTTTTTTCAGCTTTTATTTCTTTCATCACATTCCCAGTGGGTCAGAAGTTTACATACACTCAATTAGTATTTGGTAGCATTGCCTTTAAATTGTTTAACTTGGGTCAAACGTTTCAGGTAGCCTTCCACAGGCTTCCTCCAATAAGTTGAATTTTGGCCCATTCCTCCTAACAGAGCTGGTGTAACTGAGTCAGGTTTGTGGGCCTCCTTGCTCACACACACTTTTTCAGTTCTGCCAAAAAATTGTCTGTAGGATTAAGGTCAAAAAGGCAGTGTGTTTGAAGGTAGGCCTTGAAATAGATGCACAGGTATACCTCCAATTAGCCAATCAGAAGCTTCTAAAGCCATGGCATCATTTTCTGGAATTTTCCAAGTTGTTTAAAGGCACAGTCAACTTGTGTATGTGTGTATGTAAACTTCTGATCCACTGGAATTGTGATACAGTGAAATAATCTGTCTGTAAACAATTGTTGGAAAAATGACTTGTGTCATGCACAAAGTAGATGTCCTAACAGACTTGCAAAAACTATAGTTTGTTAACAAGAAATGTGTGGAGTGGTTGAAAAACGAGTGTTAATGAATCCATCCTAAGTTCAGACTTCATCTGTTTATATTGTATTTTATACCATCTATTGCACCTTGCCTATGCCTCTCTTCCATCGCTCGTCCATATATTTTTATGTACATATTCTCATTCACCCCTTTTAGATTTGTGTGTATTAGGTAGAAGTTGCTGAACTGTTCGATTACTTGTTAGATATTACTGCACGGTCGGAACCAGAAGCACAAGCATTTCGCTACACTCGCATTAACATCTGCTATGGCAAATACAATTTGATTAGATTTGATTTGACTAATTTCCCTACATAATCATTTCCATGAGTTATTTCCCCCTATTAGAAGTCTACGCCCCAGGTGTTTTCCCCATCAGAATGACTCCATTCAAGCGAACTCAGTGTATTCTAATCAGACAGAAGTGTCATATAGGCCATTACGATGGCTTTGAACTTGTTTCAGTGAAAAGGAACGTGCCAAAAATATCCACCCCTCCACTGCATGCATTAATCAAACCATATTCATCAGTTCAGGCCTGATCAGGGAGAGCAGGGAGAAGGGTGATGCTGAGCTCGTTCCCACTAATTAGCTTAGCAATTATTGTAAGCTGTCACAGTTCTTTAGCCCCCGTCTGGACCGCGTGTGCTCCAGAACATAATCCTCCTCAAATGACAAGATAATGGAGGCAGAGAGAGGCCACCGCTTCTAAAGGAACCTGCAGATATAATCCTCTACAGGGACCTTTTAGGGAGAGAGAGAGAGAGAGAGAGAGAGAGAGAGGGAGGGAGAGAGAGAGAGAGAGAGAGAGAGAGGGATAGAGGGAGAGAGCGAGAGAGAGAGGGAGGGATAGAGGGAGAGAGAGAGAGAGAGAGAGAGAGAGGAGGGAGAGAGAGAGAGAGAGAGAGAGAGAGAGAGAGAGGGAGGGATAGAGGGAGAGAGCGAAAGAGGGAGGGAGAGAGAGAGAGAGAGAGAGAGGGAGAGAGCGAGAGAGGGAGGGAGAGAGAGAGAGAGAGAGAGAGAGAGAGAGAGAGGGAGGGAGGGATAGAGGGAGAGAGGGAGAGAGAGAGAGAGAGAGAGATAGAGAGAGGGAGAGAGAGAGAGAGAGAGAGAGAGAGAGGGAGGGATAGAGGGAGAGAGCGAGAGAGCGAGAGAGGGAGGGAGATTTCAGCTTTCATGCTGAAATCTCCCAATTGTGCTTTCACAGTAGTTACTGCACCTCGTCATAGTTTTGTTCATTTAAATATTCCAACGTGCATATAAAGATAAGCCAGTTCAGAAAGGGAACCCAAGTGCCCACCTCAGCTGAGCATCAGCTTAGAAAGCACAATTAGATGCTAGTAACAATCACGCCTACCTTATTTGGCGGTCTACTTAAGCTGACGGGTTCTGCTCACACATCCTGCAGCTGCTGGTATGTAGCTTAATTTCAGAACGTCTACACACAATACATCTTAAAGAGCGAGAGATAAATAAATAAATAAAGATATTTAGTCATAGATCAATAACCCTTCGGCATGGATCCTTTTCCCCTGCCACAGTGTGAACACATCACTGGTACCTACTTTGATCAAAGCGTCCTGCTTAGGCATATGCCACTCCTTACTGCTGGATGTGCAAAGCATACTGTGTAAAGCATCAGTCTGAATTGGAAATACACAATTAGGTTTATTCTGTTTGGTGCCAGAGTTTCTGAAGGCCACATGGTTGTCTGGGAAACAATGATTTGTTGGCAGGAATCTAATAAGACAGCCATCGGGCGTACTGTGAGTCGCTTCCTGAGTGTTCGAAATCTGGGCAGGGAATTCCAGTACCTGGTTGACTGGGAGGGTTATGGCTCGGAGGAGAAGTGCTGGGTCCCCTATAGGAACATCCTGGACCCAACCCTGATCGCTGAGTACCGGTACCCCGTTCAACCAGGTATGGGCCCAGGTAGGATACCAGGTGGTGCCCCTGGCGGGAGGGGGGGGGGGGGGCTGTCACACCCTGATCTGTTTTACCGGTCTTGTGCTTGTCTCCACACCCCACCAGGTGTCTCCTATTATTCCCTGTGTATTTATACCTGCGTTTTCTGCCTGTCGGCCAGTTTGTCTTGTTTTGTCAGGTCTGTGTGTTTCCCGTTGCTCTAGTTCTTGTTTTCTAGTCTTGCCGTTTCTCGACCTTTCTGCCTGGCCTGAGCCTGCCTGCCGTTATGCCCCCTTTTTGACTCTGCCTTCGATTACGAACCTCTGCCTGCCCTCAACCTGCCCTTTTGCCTGACCCTTTGTTATAACTATTCAGAGAACCAAACCATCTGCTTCCTGTGTCTGCATCTGGGTCATATCCTGAGTCGTGATAATCAAAACGAAAGCATTTTGAACAGACACATTTTTCTTTAGGCTAGTAGTATTGGTTTATTGCAGCCATAGACAGAATTGTACACCAATTTACAATCAGATTGTTATCAAATAGTAAAATCATACACTATCAGAATCCTTTCAATATAAATACAAAAAGATAATACCCTCCACTAACACAGTTCTTCGTGATCAGTTACTTGATTGACAACACTGTTTGAGACAAAATAATCTGTGGTGGTGGTGGTACACTGCTATGGGATTAGCCAATAGGCTACGCTGGTATTTAACCCTTCTAAAGTAAATAATAACTGTTCAAAGTGTAATCACAACTTGACATGCCCTTTGGCATCTTAATGACCTCTAAAATACCAGCAGGGAAATGTAATAATGTGCATCTTCATTCGGTCTGCTCTGAATTGGACTTTTATTTTCCGTGAACATGGCAATTCCATATTATTGTGTGGAAGGGTGTCCATCTATCTGAGCAAAAAAGGTCCAAAATGTGAATGGCTGGAAATGATATATTAATATTTGTTGAGTACGACTGAGCTGCAGTATTCAATCCAATCTGAAAGACAAACTCAAGCCAAGAGACGGAAATACATGCAGTGCCTTTCGAAAGTATTCACCTCCTTTTTCGTGTTTGTTGCCTTACAACCTGGAATTAAAAGGTATTTTTTGGGGGAGTTTGTATCATTTGATGTACACAACATGTCTACTGGCGAACAGCAGTTTTTCCTTTAAACAATGACTTTTTTTCTGGCCACTCTTCTGTAAAGCCCAGCTCTGTGGAGTGTACTGCTTAAATTGGTCCTACGGACAGATACTCCAATCTCTGCTGTGGAGATTTGCAGCTCCTTCGGGATTATCTTTGGTCTCTTTGTTGCCTCTTTGATTAATGCCCTCCTTGCCTGGTTTGTGAGTTTTGGTGGGCGGCCCTCTATTGGAAGATTTGTGGTGCCATATTCTTTCCATTTTTTAATAATGGATTTAACGGTGCTTTGTGGGATGTTCAATGTTTCTGATATTTTTTTATAACCCAACCCTGATCTGTACTTCTCCACAACTTTGTCCCTGACCTGTTTGGAGAGCTGCTTGGTCTTCATGGTGCCGCTTGCTTGGTGGTGCCCCTTTCTTAGTGGTGTTGCAGACTCTGGGGCCATTCAGAAAAGGTGTGTGTATGTACAGTTGAAGTCGGAAGTTTACATACACCTTAGCCAAATACATTTAAACTTTGTTTTTTCACAATTCGTGACATTCAATTTTAGTAAAAATTACCTGTCTTAGATCAGTTAGGATCACCACTTTATTTTAAGAATGTGAAATGTCAGAATAATGGTAGAGAGAATGATTTATTTCAGCTATTATTTCTTTCATCACATTCCCAGTGGGTCAGAAGTTTACATACACTCAATTAGTATTTGGTAGCATTGCCTTTAAATTGTTTTACTTGGGTCAAACATTTTGGGTAGCCTTCCACAAGCTTCCCACAATAAGTTGGGTGAATTTTGGCCCATTCCTCCTGACAGAGCTGATGAGTCAGCCTCCTTGCTCGCACACGCTTTTTCAGTTCTGCCCACAAATTTTCTATATGATCGAGGTCAGGATGGCCACTCCAATACCTTGACTTTGTTGTCCTTAAGCCATTTTGCCACAACTTTGGAAGTATGCTTGGGGTCATTGTCTATTTGGAAGACCCATTTTGTGACCAAGCTTTAACTTCCTGACTGAAGTCTTGAGATGCTGCATAATTTTCCTCCCTTATGACGCCATCTATTTTGTGAAGTGCACCAGTCCCTCCTGCAGCAAAGCACCCCCGCAACATGATCCTGCCACCCCCGTGCCTCACGGTTGGGATGGTGTTCTTCGGCTTGCAAGCCTCCCCCTTTTTCCTCCAGACATAACAAGGGTCATCATGGCCAAACAATTCTATTTTTGTTTCATCAGACCAGGGGACATTTCTCCAAAAGTACAATATTTGTCCCCATGCACAGTTGCAAACCGTAGTCTATATAGGATTCATTTTACTGTGTATATAGATACTTTTGTACCTGTTTTCTCTAGCATCTTCACAAGGTCCTTTGCTATTGTTCTGGGATTGATTTGCACTTTTCGCACCAAAGTACATTCATCTCTAGGAGACAGAACGCATCTCCTTCCTGAGCGGTATGATGGCTGTGTGGTCCCATGGTGTTTATACTTGCATACTATTGTTTGTACAGATGAACGTGGTACCTTCAGGAGTTTGGAAATTGTTCCCAAAAATGAACCAGACTTGTGGAGGTCTAAACTTTTTTCTTGGCTGATTTCATGATGATTTCATGATTTCATTTCATCTGTCTGTAAACAATTGTTGGGAAAATGACTTGTGTCATGCACAAAGTAGAAACTTGCCAAAACTATAGTTTGTTAACAATAAATTTGTGGAGTGGTTGAAAGACGAGTGTTAATGACTCCAACCTAAGTATATGTAAACTTCTGACTTCAACTGTACATACAGTGCTTTCAGAAAGTATTCATACCCCTCCACATTTTGTTCTGTTACAGCCTTAATTTAAAAAAATATGTTTTTGCAAATGTTTTGAAAATGAAATGCGGTGTCTCATTTACATACTGTAAGTATTCTCACCAATGAGTCAATACTTTGTAGAAGCCCCTTTGTCGGCGATTATAGCTATGAGTCGTCCTGAGTATGTCTGTATCAGCTTTGCACATCTGGATTTGGGGATTTTCTCCCATTATTTTTTGCAAATTTTCTCAAGCTCTGCTAATTTAGATGGGGAGCGGCGGTGAACAGCAATCTTCAAGACTTTCTAAACTTTTTTCAATGGTATTCAAGTCTGGGATTGGCAGTGCCATTAGAGGACTTTCCCATTATTGTTCTGAAGCCATTCCAATGTTGTTTTGGATTTATGCTTGGGGTCATTGTCCTGGTGGAATGTAAATCTTCGCCCCTAGTCTAAGGTTGTTTGCACTCAGAAGCAGGATCTCATCAATGATTTACCTGTATTTCCTTGCTGCTGAAAAGCATCCCCATAGCATGTTGCTGCCACCACCATGCTTCACAGTAGGGATGGTGTTAAATGGGTGATGAGCTGTGCCTGGTTTTCCACAGATGTAGTACTTTTCATTGAGGCCAAAGAGAGATTTTGTGATCTGAGACAAAAATATATTTTCCTTATGATCTGTCTTTCACGTGCCTTTATTTTACTTGACACCTTGCGAGAGAGAGAGAGAGAGAGAGAGAGAGAGAGAGAGAGAGAGAGAGAGAGAGAGAGAGAGAGAGAGAGAGATAGAACCTCACACTTTCCAGAACATTTAGGCATTTACAATCTCTAGAGCTGACAGCCCTTTTGCACTGTTTCACTATGGCTTTTGCTCTTCTTCTGTTAGGTTTTATGACGTACCATAACTCATGTTGTATTGCTGCCACCAACTGTACAGGGGTGAACATGACGTCCCCCACGAATGATGCAGCACCCCACCTTGGGCCAATTTAGATATTGCATGTGACTAACACATTTCAGTTCATTACTATAAGCTCCCGACTTGGGTCAATAAGTGTCATTTTGTTAATGACGGATCTCTATGGCAAGACACATCATTCACCGTTTCATCATAATCGGGCCAATGCTGTCATAACCCATGATGGTGCCGGAGGGGAGGGCTGCCGTCTTATCGGCTGTTAGCCAACCATGCTTTTTTGTTCATTTTTTTTTTGCGTTGATCGTAACTTTGTTTTGTACATAATGTTGCTGCTACCGTCTCTTATGACCAAAAATTGCTTCTGGAAATCAGATCTGCGATTGCTCACCTCAAACTGGATGAAGAGTTCTTCAACGAGTCTGACAGGAGGGACACCCGACCAGGCCCAGATCCCCGTTATTCGCTGGATTAGCTGGAGAAGGAAACAGAGATTTTGAGGCAAAAGATCAGGGTGTCTAGTGAGGATCAGGGAATGAAGTCTCGAGGTTTTGCTCGCCTGAGGTAGAGTATCACATGATAAGCTGTATACCACACTATCTACCTAGAGAGTTTTCATCTGTACTTTTCGTAGCTGTCTACATACCACAACAGACCGATGTTGGCACTAAAACCACGCTCAATGAGCTGTATACCGCCATAAGCAAACAGGAAAATGCTCACCCAGAGGCGGTTCTCCTAGTGGCTAGGGACTTTAATGCAGGGAAACTTAAATCAGTTTGACCTTATTTCTATCAACATGTCAAATGTGCAACCAGAGGTAAAAACATTCTAGACCACCTTAACTCCACACACACAGAGACACATACAAAGCTCTCCCTCGTCCTCGATTTTGCAAATCTGACCATAATTCTTTCCTCCTGATTCCTGCTTCCAAGCTAAAATTAAAGCAGGAAGCACCAGTGACTTGGTCAATAAGAAAGTGGTCAGATGAAGCAGATGCTAAACTACAGGACTGCTTTGCTAGCATAGACTGGAATATGTTGCGGGATTCTTCCGATGGCATTGAGGAGTACACTACATCAGTCACTGGCTTTATCAATAAGTGCATCGAGGACGTCGTCCCCACAGTGACTGTATGTATATACCCAAGCACAAGTCATGGATTACAGGCAACACTCGCACTGAGCTAAAGGGTAGAGCTGCTGCTTTCAAGGAGCGGGACTCTAACCCGGAAGCTTATGAGAAATCCCGCTATGCCCTCCGACGAACCATCAAACAGGCAAAGCGTCAATACAGGACTAAGATCGACTCGTACTACATCGGCTCCGACACTCGTCGGATGTGGCAGGGCTTGCAAACTATTACAGACTACAAAGGGAAGCACAGCCGAGAGCTGCCCAGTGACCCGAGCCTACCAGAAGAGCTAAATAACTTCAATGCTCGTAACACTGAAATATGCATGAGAGCATCAGCTGTTCCGGAAGACTGTGTGATCACGCTCTCCATAGCCGATATGAGTAAGACCTTCAAACAGTTCAACATTTACAAGGCCACAGGGCCGGATGGATTACCAGGACATGTACTCCAAGCATGTGCTGACCAACTGGCAAGTGTCTTAACTTTTGAACATCTTGGCCTTGTTCTGTTATAATCTCCACCCGGCACAGCCAGAAGAGGACTGGCCACCCCACATAGCCTGGTTTCTCTCTAGGTTTCTTCCTAGGTTTTGGCCTTTCTAGGTTTTTCCTAGCCACCGTGCTTCTACACCTGCATTGCTTGCTGTTTGGGGTTTTAGGCTGGGTTTCTGTACAGCACTTTGAGATATCAGCTGATGTACGAAGGGCTATATAAATAAATTTGATTTGATTGGATTTTATTGTGGACTACAGGAAATGGAGGACCGAACATGCCCCCATCCCCATTCTCACTGAGCTGTAGGGAAGCCGGTCGAGAGCTTGAATTTCCTTGGCTTCCACATCACCAACAAACTATCATGGTCCAAACATACCAAGACAGTCATGAAGAGGGCACGGCAACCTATTCCCCCCTCAGACTGACCTGATTTGGCATGGGACCTCAGATCTTCAAAATGTTCTACAGCTGCACCATCGAGAGCATCCTGACCGGTTGCATCACTGCCTGGTATGTCAACTGCTCGGCCTCTGACCGCAAGGCACTACAGCGGGTAGTGCGTACGGCCCTTTACATCACTGGGGCCAAGCTTCCTGCCATCCAGGACCTCTATCACAGGCAGTGTCAGAGGAAGGCCCTAAAAATTGTCAGACTCCAGCCACCCTAGTCATAGACTGTTCTCTCTGCTACTGCACGACAAGCAGTACCGGAATGCCAAGTTTAGGTCCAAGAGGCTCCTAAATAGCTTCTACCCCAAGCAAAAGACTCCTGAACATCTAATCAAATGGCTACCCAGACTATTTGCACCCCCCCCCCCCCTCTCTCTCCGACGGTGCTGCTACTCTCTGTTATTATCTATGCATAGTTACTTTATTAACTCTAACAACATGTACATATTACCTCGACATCGGTTCCCCCTGTATATAGCCCCGCTATTGTTATTTACTGCTGCTCTTTAATTTTTTTGTTAATCTTATCTCTTTATTTTTTTATTTGTTAGGTATTTTCTGAAAAACTGCATTGTTGTTAAGGGCTTGTAAGTAAGCCTTTCACTGTAAAGTCTACACCTGTATTCGGCGCATGTGACAATAATTTGATATTACATGTGACTAACATACTAACACACAGATGCACCGTCCCCTCCCCAACAAAGTCAATTCCTTTAAGGGTAAGGGAGTCCTATACCTCTTTCAGTACTCGCCACTTGAAAAACAGTGTGACCATATCATTAAAAAACACTTGCACGGCCTCCCGTTTGGAACAGCGGTCTAAGGCACTACATCGCAGTGGTGCGGCGTCACTACAGCCTGGGGTTTGATCCCAGGCTGTGTCACTACCGGCCGTGACCGGGAGTCCCATTGGGCGGTGCACAGCTGACCCAGCGTCGTCCGGGTTAGGGGAGGGTTTGGCCGGTAGGGGTTTTTGCTTGGCTCATTGCTCTCTAGCGACTCCTTGTGGCTGTCAGGGCGCCTGCAGGCTGATTTCGGTCGTCAGTTGAACAGTGTTTTCTCCGACACATTGGTGCAGCTGGCTTCCGCGTTAAGGGGGTGGGTGTTAAGGAGTGCGGCTTGGCAGGTCATGTTTTGGGAGGACGCATGACTTGACTCTCGCCTCTCCCGAGCTCGTTGGGGAGTGTTACGTCTAGCCCCGAGTCCAGGTTGTAGTGCACCCAACATCAGTCAAAATGGTGGTTAGGTCTGATTTTCCATCTGTGAAAGGTAGCACCTTCCTAGACAATGTGCCGGACGTCAACTACAGTTATGGCCAATGTACCCAGTGTAACATCACGTCATTGACCATTTGTTATTGAGAAGAGTTCTATTGGAGTGGACAAACTGTGAATGTCACCAAAAGGCCTTAAGCAAGAGTTTTTCTTAGTTATCTAAGACATTTTCATATTTATCTATGTTGCATTAATACAGTATGTCTTGCCATCCATATTGTATATGCAGAATGTATGTTTAGTATTTTGTCTATAATAACTGTGGTACACAAATTGCTTTGAAGTAGTACACAATAAAAGTATAATTAAACATATACAAATATAATATGATAGTGAATGTGAATGAATAAGCCTTTACATAATTGATCTAATGTCCATATATAGTTACTGTACAATGAGTTTGAAACAGCTACCCACAACATATTTCACCTCTATTACTGTGCAAAACAAATTATGACATTGGTGCTATTCAAAATGTGTTCATTTGAGAACATCTATCAACATTTTGGCCATTTAAACAGTGTGCGTCCTGGCTTGCCTACCGATAATGGTAGAAGGGCTGTGAAAAAGGCTATTTTCCTTTGTTCTGAACATATGCCATGTGTCTGCCTCTGACATAAAATGGTGAGAAATGAACAAAAATAAGTAATATGAACATATCAGAAATGATAGTGACTGTTTTCTAAGAACCAAAGAAAGTCAATGGCTGAATCACTAGGGAAAGGTTCAAGAGTCTCTGCTCCCATCAGGCCCTGACATTGGTCAACCATTGACCTTCTGTCCCTTTTTGTGTAACTCACCTGGGTCATCATCAGCAAGCAAAGTGCCACTCTGCTACTGTCCTGAAAGGGCCCATCTGGACAGGTTAATCATTCATGACCTCACCATAGAGATAGATAGAAGACTCTAGTGCCCATTTGGCAGTATATTGCCAACCTCGTGGTTTATACATGTTCAAACAAAATACACTAGGTGGTAGTGTGCACCCTTTCAGTATGTTTGTCGGCTCAAGTAGTAGAGAGAAAAACATTTACTACTTCAAAATGGAGATGGCCTTAATGGTGCTGCTCATGCTCTCACAGACGCCATAATTTGACAGATGAAATTATGCAATGTCTATCTATGTCTATGGACAAAGGAGGGAGTGCTGCTGCATACGATGTACTATTTTGTTTGACGAGCACAACACTTAACATGTAAGGGAGTATATTGAAGAACCTCACTGACTCGTTAGACATCATGAAGCAGCCTAGGCTGAGGGGACGTACCAAGGCACCTCCCCTTTTCCTGACCATGTGAGCTGACCAGGAAATACTCTTTCACTCCAACCCCTAGTTACAGTTGAAGTCGGACGTTTACATACACTTAGGTTGGAGTCATTAAAAGTCGTTTTTCAACCACTCCACACATTTCTTGTTAACAAACTATATTTTTGGCACGTCGGTTAGCACATCTACTTCGTACATGACACAGTCATTTTTCCAACAATTTTTTACAGGCAGATTATTTCACTTATAAAACACTGTATCACAATTCCAGTGGGTCAGAAGTTTACATTCACTAAGTTGACTGTGATTTTAAACAGCTTGGAAAATTCCAGAAATAATATCATGGCTTTAGAAGCTTCTGATAGGCTAATTGACTTCATTTGAGTCAATTGGAGGTGTACCTGTGGATGTATGTCAAGGCCTACCTTGAAACTCAGTGCCTCTTTGCTTGACATCGTGGGAAAATCAAAAGAAATCAGCCAAGACCCCAGAAAAACTATTTGTAGACCTCCACAAGTCTGGTTCATCCTTGGGAGCAATTTCCAAACTCCTGAAGGTACCTCGTTCCTCTGTACGAACAATAGTATGAAAGTATAAACACCAAGGAATGTAGCCATCATATCAGGAAGGAGACATGTTCTGTCTCCTAGAGATGAACGTACTTTGGTGCGAAAAGTGCAATTCCTACCTAGAACAACAGCAGTGGACCTTGTAAAGATACTGGAGGAAACAGGTCCAAAAGTATCTATATCCACAGTACAACGAGTCCTATATTGACATAACCTGAAAGGCCGCTCAGCAAGGAAGAAGCACCTGCTCCATAACCTCCATAAGAAAGCCAGACTACGGTTTACAACTGCACATGGGGACAAAGATCGTACTTTTTGGAGAAATGCCCTCTGGTCCGATGAAACAAAAATAGAACTGTTTGGCCATAATGACCCTTGTTATGTTTGGAGGAAAAAGGGGGAGGCTTGCAAGCCAAAGAACCCCATCCCAACCGTGAAGCACAGGGGTGGCAGGATCATGTTGCGGGGGTGCTTTGCTGCAGGAGGGACTGGTGCACTTCACAAAATAGATAGCATCATGAGGCAGGAAAATTATGTGGATATATTGAAGCAACATCTGAAGACATCAGTCAGGAAGTTAAAGCTTGGTCGCAAAATGGGTCTTCCAAATGGACAATGACCCCAAGCATACTTCCAAAGTTGTGGCAAAATGGCTTAAGGACAACAAAGTCAAGGTATTGGAGTGGCCATCACAAAGTCCTGACCTCGATCGTATAGAACCTTTGTGGGCAGAACTAAAAAAGTGTGTGCGAGCAAGGAGGCCTACAAACCTGACTCAGTTACACCAGCTCTGTCAGGAGGAATGGGCCAAAATTCACCCAACTTATTGTGGGAAGCTTGTGGAAGGCTACCCGAAATGTTTGACCCAAGTTAAACAATTTAATTAAAGGCAATGCTACCAAATACTAATTGAGTGTATGTTAACTTCTGACACACTGGGAATGTGATGAAAGAAATAAAAGCTGAAATATATCATTCTCTCTACTATTATTCTGACATTTCACATTCTTAAAATAAAGTGCTGATCCTAACTGACCTAAGACAGGACATTTTTACTAGGATTAAGCGTCAGGAATTGTGAAAAGCTGAGTTTAAATGCATTTTGCTAAGGTGTATGTAAACGTCCGACTTCAACTGTACATACTACCTGGTACGTTGTCACATGGTACCGGTCACACCCTAATATTAGCAAGCCCCTAAGGGTTCAAATCCCAAATCGAATGATGGACTGTAATCTGTTTACATATAACAAATTTGCCATATATTACACAGTGTATTTTTACATTGAGGTGTGGTTTTGTCCTAAAAAAAAAAAATTGTAAAAGAAAAGAAATGTAACCTTTATTTTTGACAGGGAGTGAATGCTGAGACCAAAGTCTCATTTCCAGATGAGCCCTGTATGTGTGTACAATGCCACTGCGCCAGGAAAAATACTAGCTGAGAGAACCTCTGTAGGAGCCTGTGGAAAGGGCAGTGAGGGAGTATTTTTAGACTTTGGGTGTCTGTGATTTGGAGTAAAGCTGTCAGTTACTCCATATTGTTGACAGGAAGGAGCGATGTGTTACTGCAGGGACTTAGTGTTTTGATTGCAGACAGTTTCTATTAGATACACTCTAGCAACTGTCAGTCCTTTCAGGAAGGCTCCACTTTGATTTTATCAACAAAATAATACTTCATTGTTAATGCTCTTATACAAATCTTCTGAGCTCCAATTCATGCCGCCCCCTCACTTTGCCTATTTCACAGCTCATGGTAATGTATAATTACAGCCCACCTAATTCCATATTTTGTACAACTTTTGAACCAACATCTAGACAGAATGACAAATAATAACTAATAATAACTCTCGTTCCATGGTTTTCACCAGGTGAGCTATCATGCCAGACAGGGCAAGACCCTTCGAGCCATCATGAAGACGATAGCACTCTGGGTCCTGGCCTTCGTCCTCTATGGCCCTGTCATTATCTTCTGGGAGCTGGGGGAAGAGAAGAGCCGCATCCCAGAGGACGAGTGCTCCGTTGAGTTCTACTCCACTTGGTACTTCCTCAGTGCCTCCATGTTGGAGTTCTTCTCCCCCTTTATCTCTGTAACATTCTTCATCCTCAGCATCTACCTCAATATCCATAGGAGGAGGCTCCAGAACTGAGATGAGGCCTGTGGACAGCCCCACATGCCCTGGGGATAGGTAAAGGCATCCGCCTCACCTCCCACTTCTCCCAGAACATGGTGGTGGTTAAAAGGTTGACTAGGGCTGTGTCTGTCCAGGGGAAGGGATCATGCTCAGGGTCCTTCCACTCCCAGATGTCCCCTCCCCCCATGGAGCAGCAGGACATCTCTTCCAACAGGAGCACCCAACACCTCCGGCTTTCCAGGGACAAGAATATGGCCAAGTCGCTGGACCTCAGAGTGTGTGTCTTTGCTGGGCGCCCGTGGCTCTGCTGACGATCATCAGAGCCGCCTATAGGGGGCAATGCATGCAGCACCGCTGGTATGAGGTCACCTTCTGGCTGCTGTGGCTCAACTCAGCTATTAAAACCCTTTCCTGTATCCACTCTGCCACAGCGGCTCCACAGGGCCTTCGGCAGGATCCTGTATCCCAGTACGAGGTCGACTCAGCTTGCCGCCAACTGACCTTCAGCATGACAGGCCTCGACTGTGACAGGCCTCGACTGTATTGTGACGGATGGGCCATTGACCAATGACAGGCTTCTACGGCATGTGACAGATGGGACATCTAAAGAGATGGTCACACACACGCACATAAAGCACTTTACTGTACATAGATTCAAAGGAGAATCTCATGACCAAATCTGATACTTTACCAATGTAAAAATTGGATAGAACATCTTTCCTTTATTTCGTGTATCTCCTTTCTCCTCACCTCCTTCACATAGACTCAAATGAGATACTCCCCACTAGACGTCAGTTCAATGTCCATTTATGATTTACATTTGTGTCACGTGAGTTGGGGTGGGCATTTCTATGTTTTGTGTTTCTATGATTTTCCATCTCTATGTTTTGGCCGGTTATGGTTCTCAATCAGGGACAGCTGTCTATCGTTGTAGCTGATTGGGAACGATACTTAGGTACCCTTTTCCCCCACCTGTGTTTGTGGGAAGTTGACTTTCTTTATGGCACTTAGCCTTAAGCGTCACGGTTTTGTTTTGTAGTGTGTATTGTTTTGTTTGGCGTCTTTTTCTTAATTAAAGAACATGTACGCTCATCGGCCGTGACAATTTGGTTGAGTTTTCAACGTGAAATCTACAAAAGATTACACATTTCCATTGGATTTTGGTTAAAATTTAAGTGAAAAATATGAAACTCCCTTACATTGATTACTTTTAGCAAATCCAATCAGTTTTCCACGTTTATTCAACGTCATCACATTAAAGGTTTTAGTTGTTGAAATTACGTGGAAACAATGTTGATTCAACCCATTTTTGCATAGTGGGTCAGTACCAAATCTGATAATTTACCAATTAAAATGTATGATGGATCAAAATATGTTGTCATATTGAATACTGTTTACATCCCTGAAGTGTATATGAATATATTATGAGCATGTGTATGACAATGTTCGTTTTCTGTGAAGTCTGAATGTATTCATTATGAAGATCACAAAGAGATGTTCATTTAAATGATAGAAATGGAGAAACACAAGTGTAATGTTTAGTTTGCCTCTCAAACACAAGTTACTATCTCTGCTGTCAGAATTCTTCCCCTACAGACCTTTTACAGAAATTATATATTTGTTTCAGGATTTTTACTCATCAAACATTGACCATCAAGATTTAGAATGGATTATTCTACCATTCTTATCAGTAATTGACATATGTGCTGAATTCGGTTGTGTTATATCACAAGGCATTGTATTGTCTGACAAACAAGTATTAGTTTCTTTTGAACCTTCTGAATAATGAACTTGGTGTACGGGAGTAAATGTACCACTAGATGTCCCTGTTCATCTTCCTAGCTTTAGTTTGCACCTGAACGCCCTCTGTGCACCCAGACATACTACATCAAGACCTGGATTGAAGGAGAAAAAATAAGCCCAGATCAAATTATTCATTTCAGTCGTTTAGTTTCTTACCATTTGGTTAGGCTTTATTCATTCAAGCAACTCTTGTGTCAAATGTTTTACCTTGTCATTTTGATAATTGAATGCAGTGCTGTGTATCATTGATCTAAAAAAAACGTCACCAACATTGGTCTACTTAGAATGGACCACACACTGAGATGCTGCCTTGTTCTGAGTACTTTGTTTGGCCTCAATGAGACACAGTGCCTGACGAGTTACAAGATATATCCCAGCTAGCACATTTTGTTCCTTGGAAGTTGTAGGAACGTAAGTTTTTGGGTTCCCGTTGGTTCTGAGAACGTTTTACTATGGCCCCCTGAATGTTTTCCTGGGAGGTTTTATTTAACCGTCTCTGAACGGAAATTAAATAAAACCAATCTAATTTTATTTGTCACATGCGTCGTAAACAACAGGTGTAGACTAACAGTGAAATGCTTACTTAAGGGTCCTTCCCAACAATGCAAAGAGAAAGAAAATAGAGAAATCATAGAAAAGTAACAACATGTAATAATAGTAGAATAAAATGAGTAACAATTTTTATTTTTTAAATTTTTATTTCACCTTTATTTAACCAGGTAGGCTAGTTGAGAACAAGTTCTCATTTGCAACTGCGACCTGGCCAAGATAAAGCATAGCAGTGTGAACAGACAACACAGAGTTACACATAGAGTAAACAATTAACAAGTCAATAACACAGTAGAAAAAAAAGGGTAGTCTATATACATTGTGTGCAAAAGGCATGAGGAGGTAGGCGAATAATTAAAATTTTGCAGATTAACACTGGAGTGATAAATGATCAGATGGTCATGTACAGGTAGAGATACTGGTGTGCAAAAGAGCAGAAAAGTAAATAAATAAAAACAGTGTGGGGATGGGGTAGGTGAAAATGGGTGGGCTATTTACCGATAGACTATGTACAGCTGCAGCGATCGGTTAGCTGCTCAGATAGCAGATGTTTGAAGTTGGTGAGGGAGATAAAAGTCTCCAACTTCAGGGATTTTTGCAATTCGTTCCAGTCACAGGCAGCAGAGTACTGGAACGAAAGGCGTCCAAATGAGGTGTTGGCTTTAGGGATGATCAGTGAGATACACCTGCTGGAGCGCATGCTACGGATGGGTGTTGCCATCGTGACAATAACTTGACTATGTACATGGGGTACCAGTACTGAATCGATGTGCAGGGGTACAAGGTAATTTAGGAAGATATGTACATATATGTACAGGCAACATGATAGATCATAAACAGTAGCAGCAGCGTATGTGATGAATCAAAAATAGTTAGTACAAAAGTGTCAATGCAGATAGTTCGGGTAGCTATTTGGTTAACTATTTTACAAACTATTTAGATGTCTTATGGCGTGGGGACAGAAGTTGTTCAGGGTCTTGTTGGATTCCAGACTGGATGCATTCATACAGGTTGCTGTGCGGTAGCAGAGAGAACAGTCTATGACTTGGGTGGCTGGAGTCGTGGAATTTTTTCCTCCCTCTGACGCTGCCTGGTACATTGGTCCTTAATGGCAGGAAGCTCGGCCACAGTGATGTGCTGGGCCATACGCACTACCATCTGTAGCGCTATGTGGTCGAATGCCAAGCAGTTGCCATACCAGGCGGTGATGCAGCCAGTCAAGATCTCAATGGTGCAGCTGTAGAACTTTTTGAGGATCTGTGGACAAATCCTTTTCAAATTTTAATGTCACATTGACAAATCCAGTGAAATGTTTATCTTGCAAACTCAAAAGCCAACAATGCAATAATCAACAACTGTGTTTTACTAGAAAAAAACAACACTAGAGAAATAAGAGGAATAAGAAGGGGCAAAATGTGTTGTCGTGCCCTCTTCACAACTGTGTTGGTGTGTGTGGACCATGATAGATCCCCAGTGATGTGGACACCGAGAAACATGAAGCTCTTGATCCTCTCCAATACAACCTCGTTTCCTGTAGTCCACGATCAGCTCCTTTGTCTTGCCGACGTCGAGGTAGAGGTTGTTGCCGTGTCATCAGCAAACTTAATGAATGTTTTTGAGTAACTAGCTTAAAACATTCACTGAATGCTTCAATAAGACCTTAAATAACACTGCAAACTTATTTTGGGTTCACTTTTTTTTACTCCAATCACAGATATGACTAATGTATTACATGAATCATACAAACACATTTACTTTTTGTTGTGACACAGCATCAGTCTGTCTTCTATTCTCTGTCTATGGAATTAGTCAACCGCACCACCAGGATGGAGCTTGCATGCACTCATCAATATCAGGTGTGGACAATTGATGGGCAAGGCCTACACACCAAAACACACTTAACAAAATAGGATAGTTTTGTTGATGCTGAGATATAAATTCCCCTGTTTTGAGGACCTGCATGGTTCTGGTACCCGGTTCCGACTGACATATTCTCTTATAAATTGATATGTGGACACCATAGATCAAAATGTTTTGCATTGAGCGATAGACCTGATTCTCACGGACACTGGAGTGTGTCTCTTCTGCCTGTGTGAAGCGGGATGTGAAATCTGAAACCACTTGAAGCTGGGATGTCCCTCCTAGCATTTAATTTGCTCTTCTGACTGTCCATTGACTTCTGTCTGAACCCTACATTGCAGCCACTGACAATGCAAACAGTGTGCCTGGAATCCTTACATCGCACATTCAGAGATCGATTTCTAGCAAGTAATCAAAAATAATCCATAGATTTGAAAGAAAAACACTTTCTGTTCATCATAGAAGTACAGTAATATGAGATGAAAGACGATTTCCTAACTAGTTCAGGACACCAAGCTAGAGCTCTGTGAGACATTCACATCGATGGGGGCAGACGTTTTGATCAAGAGAGACCTTTAGGAAATATTACAATTTTCTCTAACACTAAACCCAACTAGCGATACTGAATCAGCACAGAAGCAGCCCTCTTCCGGGGGGGCGGAAATTATTGAATCGGCCCGGAATCGGGTGTCGGACTTGGCCCGGAATTATCAAAATGAATGACTGCCCAGAATTGGCCCAAGTACATCGCCGTTTCCGTCTACCGGAATTCAGCGGACATTGCCAGGATCTTACCAGAATCCTCCCAGAAGCGGCCCGATCCAAATTTAAATAAATGTATACAAAATTACCCTATTTAGTAATTTTAAATATTACTATTATACATTTTATACATACAAATGATACCCATCCACATTTAAAAAAAAAACATCTTTATTTTTTACCACCTTTTCGTAGTTTCCAATTGTCTTGTCCCATCGCAGCAATTCCTGTACGGCCTCCGGAGAGGCCAATGTCTTCTGAAACACAACCCCGCCAAGCCGCACTGCTTCTTGACACAATGCACCACTGTGTTGGTGGAAACACCGTACACCTCGTGACCGTGTCAGTGTGCATGCGACGGTCCGCCACTGGAGTCGCTACAGTGTGATGGGACAAGAACATCCCTACTGGCCAAACCCTCCCCTAACTCGTACGACGCTGGGCCAATTGTGCGTCGCCTCATGGGTCTCCCGGTCGCAGCCAGCACGGGTATCGAACTAGAATCTGTAGCAATGCAGTTTGTACTGCGATGCAGTGTCTTAGACCGCTGAGCCACTCGGGAGGCCCCACCCACAAAGTTTTTAATGCTTATCAATTGTCTTGCACAAAGTATCTAAATATTAAAATATGACTTGAACGGTACTATTAAAGAATTTCATTTAAATGTTAATACATTTTTTGGATCGCAGAAACAATGAAAAGAATATGGAAAAAATAAATAAATAATAACATGTTAATTATATAAAGCAGCCTGTGTAATCATCTGCCAGAGAGTAGCCCCAAACAGCCCGAGTCCCAAGTAATACATTTAGGACAGAACTCACACCGGAATCGGCCCAAGCTCAATCCTAGTCAAAAGTAATACTGCCAAAGGTGGCCCAGACTCTTAGCCAGAATCAGCCCAGATCCACTGTGCTAGCTGGGAATATACAAATGTGTATTTTACAGTTGAAATCTTGTAGTTGGTCATTTTTATAAATTGATTCTACTATATTTTGATAAAAAATTGAAGTAATTTCAAGCCTTATTCATAAAGTTTTGTTGAATATGAAATAAATTATATGAAATATTTAATCTCTTCATATTTGTTATCATATTTGTACTGTGTACTTGAGCTTGTGTCCTCAAAAGTGACTATACCTCAGAAATATATAACTATTTTATTTTTACCCGAAAGATGAGATTTTAATGTTTCTTGGAGTATGCAGCACTACTAGTGTTTATGGTCCTCTCATGATAAATAATAACTTTGGGGGATTACGTAGATTACATTTTCGATTACATTTAGTTATATTTATTAAATAACATTATTTGAATGCTCTCTGAGCGTTCCAAAAGTTTTTCTTGAGTTTTTATGACAAGTGGAATGTATGTTTTTAAATGAAATACTTAGAACATTTTCTGAACGATACTAAAGTTTTGTGGTTTTAGTGGAAATTTTTCTTAACGTTCAAGGAACAATTTGAGAACATGACTTAAAATAAAACCATGAGATACTGAAATTCCAGAAGAACAATGTCTCGTCACATTCTATAAACTATTTGAGAACATTCCTATTGTCAAACCTGTTGGAGAATGTTTCGAGAACATTACCAGCATTGAAATGAAATGTAACTATTTTTTTTTACTTTTAGGAAAACGTTCTGTTAAAGTAATGAAATACCAAGAAAATATATATTTTATATCAAGTTCTACCCTTTTACAACAGTGGGCTAAATCAGGGTCACACAGAACGTTTCTTTTAGTCTTAAACAAATCTACTTTGAAACAAAAGTATACACCTCACACACAAGGTTATCAGCTTAAAAAGGAAGACCCCTGTACCATGTCAGATATAGAGTTTAAATGTATTACATTTTGTGTTTGCATCCCTAAATTACACTTTATATACATCACTGAAGACGGATATATATGTTAAACTGTTTGACATAGAAACACCGGATTTTCTGCGTTTAATTGTTTTTATTGCTATTAATTATGAGATTATATGAATAATATTCCAGCCATGAGGCCACTAGGTCATTTGACTGAAGGAAAGGGCTACATGTGCTGATAATGTTCCAAAGCCAAGCAACTGTCCTGCACCATTACCAGAGAGTTGTGGGAAGGTTGTACGCAGATTAAGCATAAGACAACCATGATCACACAAACTCAATACATGGTTCTCAGAACGTTATGTGCTAGCTGGGATGTCATTTTTGTAGAACTTTCCAGACGAAAACCAAGTAAATTCCACAAATTGGGTCCCTGCTGTGGAGACTGGAGAGCACTTCTGGGTCAAGTACAGTAGTACCATTATTTATTCTACACACCACAATTGTTTGGTAATATGTGCAAAAAACACTGAGTGTCAGAGTCACTCCTGTGTTATGATATAGATTAGTGGGGTTATCTCAGGGTGATGGTGAGTTATTAGATGTGTATTTAAAACGTCATGCTAGATAGTGAGACGGGCCTTTGGTTTGCAGGTAGGTGCCTGGGGTCCCAGAGGGGACCTGCATTGCTCAAAGTGTTGTCACTGTCTATGTGCACATCTGGGCCGGCTGGCCCTGCATGGTCAGGTGTTGTCCGCTCGCCTGCCCGCCTGCCTGGGAATAAGGCCACAGCTGCAGGGTGCACAATTCCTCTCCTCTCCCTCCCCTGCATGGTGGGGAGAGAAAACAAACCTGGGTTCAAATAGAATTCAAAATCTTTCAAATGCTTAAATTGTGCTTCATTGAACTTCCCTGGCACAGAGGAATTAATCAAATATGGCACCCCAGATAGGCTCAAACAAATGCACAAAGTATTTGAAAGATTACAAATATTATTTGAACCCAGGTCTGGGAGACCGAGACACACTTGTGACCAGAGGCAAGGGATGCAGCAGTAGCAATAGTAGGAAAATCATTTCCCTAGGCGAGGGATGGATTACTGCACACATCAGCAAAACCCCAAACCTCAGCTCGTGCTCCACGTTGCTAAATGCTAAAAGAAGCTGCACTAAGGGATATCTGTTCTGCACTAGGTCAATTGATGTTAAGAAAGATAGTGTGATTGATAGCACTGATAGACTAAAATGTCATGGGGTTTGTGCCAATATATTTCCAATTAAATGTGGCCTTTGTTGGTTTTTCATTCTTAATTTCCAAAGTAAGTTGATGTTGTGAGAGATGGACATGATCATCACAATGATCTATCTGTAGCCTACAGCGGAATATGCTAACTGTGAGTGGCTTTGAGCACGTGTATGTGTGCGTGTGTGTCTGTATGTGGGCTCAAGGGCTGTGTACAGATCATTCACGGAGCAGGTGCTCCAAATTCATAATTCACATCTCAAATTCATGACATAATAACTGACTCTGTAGCAATTTGTGTTGTTGTTGTTGGAGCATAGGCCTTTTTAATGCTGCAACAGCAAACTCACTCATCACAAATTGTAAGCAAGCTACACTGAACAAAAATATAAACGCAACATGCAGCAATTTCTAAGAGTTCATATAAGGAAATCAGTCAATTTAAATGAATTAATTGGGCTCTAATCTATGGATTTCACATGAGGTTGGGGCGTGGATCAGAAATCCAGTCAGTATCTGGTGTGTCCACCACTTGCCTCATGCAGCACGACACATCTCCTTCGCATAGAGAAGATCAGGCTGTTGATTGTGGCCTGTGGAATGTTGTCCCACTCATCTTCAATGCCTGTGTGAAGTTGCTGGATATTGGTGGGAACTGGAACATGCTGTCGTACACGTTGATCCAGAGCATCCCAAACATGCTCAATGGGTGACATGTCTGGTGAGTATGAAGACCATGGAAGAACTGGGACATTTTCAGCTTCCAGGAATTGTGTACAGATCCATTATGCGTTATCATGCTGAAACATGGGGTGATGGCGGCAGCTGAATGGCACGACAATGGGCCTCAGGATCTCGTCACTGTATTTTTGTGCATTCAAATTGCCATCGATAAAATGCAATTGTATTTGTTGTCTGTAGCTTATGCCTGCTCATTCCATAACCCCACCACCACCAAGTGGCACTCTATTGACAACGTTGGCAAACCGCTTGCCCATACAGTGCCATCTGCCTGGTACAGTTGAAACCGGGATTCATCAGTGAAGAGCACACTTATCCAGCGTGCCAGTGGCCATCAAAGGTGAGCATTTTCCCACTGAAGTCGATTCCGATTCCGAACTGCAGTCAGGTCAAGACCCTGGTGAGGATGACAAGCACGCAAATGAGTTTCTCTGAGACAGTATCTGCAGAAATCTTTGCTTAAGCAAACCCACAGTTTCATCAGCTGTCTGGGTGGCTGGTATCAGACGATCCTGCAGGTGAAGAAGCCGGAGGTCTTCTATGGCCTTTTATTGTCCCCAGTAGAAGGTGCACCTGTGTGATGATCATGCTGTTTAATCAGCTTCTTGATATGCCACACCAGTCAGGTGGATGGATTATCTTGGCAAAGGAGAAATGCTCAAAAACAGGGATGTAAACAAAGTTGTGCAAAAAATTTGAGAGAAATAAGATTGTTGTAAGTATTGGACATTTCTGGTATCTTTAATTTCAGCTCATGAAACATGGGACCAACACTTTAACCTACATTTTGCATTTATATTTTTTTGTTCAGTGTAGTTACAGTGCCTCCTAAAGTCTTGATTAACATCTGAAAAAGACGGTGGGCTATCAGCTGATCACTGACGTTGTTGATTGATGTAAAGCTAGCGCAATATTTTTTTTTTAACTGATTGAGATATATCTTTAACGCTCTTAAATACTAACTTCATAATATAGCCTAATAATATTTAGAATCTTCATGATATATGGCTGGGTTGCAGGTGGCTAGTGTGGACATTTTTGTAGTCTATGTATATGGTGGTTAGCCGCCTGTGTTCAGCGCTTAATTTGTAAATCAGGAGGTGCCGGAACAAAAAGTGAGCGCAAGAGGGTGACCTGAAGAGCTCGGAGGTAATGTACTGCAGGGTTCCCTAAACTTGGTCCGGGCCCTGGGTGCACTTTTTTTTCTTTCTCCCCCTGACACTACATTGCGGAATCAAATAATGAAACTTGATGATGAATTGGTTATTTTAATCAGCTGTGTAGTGCTAGGGGGGAAAACAACGGAATGTGTGCAAGACCGACTCTGGGAAACCTTGGCCTACCGGAATACATGAGAGGGAAAAATGTACCTTTATAATAATCCTCACGCTTGTTTTGTGGCATAAAGTAGAGGCACTTACAGAAGTTGCACACAAGGAAAACATTTTGTAGCCCAGTGTCCGGAAGAATGTGGCCTTTTACAAATGCATTTCATGTACATCTAGTTCTAAGTCATTTTAGGCTACATCACTGGTGACTTTGGCATAAAAACTATTTATACCGCACAAATGATCGAAATGAGGCTGCTTTGACACTGACAAACAGAATATGAGGTCAATAAAAACAACCTCTTCTTGAATCCATCAACAGTCTAGGCCTAGGTGTGTGGAGACACACACACTGTACAATATAAAGACAAAACGGCAGTCCGAAAAAGCTTTTCCAGTTTCACTGACACGCCCATGATGCACAGCTCACTGCCCATGATGCACAGCTCACTGTCCAGCAATGCTCAAGCTGCGCAAAAGCCTATCTCTTATTTTACTTTGTAAAACAATGTTCGCTCAATAGGCCTATTTAGAAGTTGATACAATATGTTGGTAGCCTATAGCAGACAGATTAGTCTTGTCTTTTCAGCAGGAGCAATTTGCTTTGCAACCTGTGCTTGAAATATTGTGGATGGCCTGTTTTGTCTTCACTGACAGTTTTGCTGTGTGTTCCCGACTGTGGGCTTTGCCTTGTTATTGGGCCACACACAATCCACAGCGAGCCTAATAAAAATCAACTAAGCTATTGATCCTCTGTGGCTAAATTATAGGCCTACTCATGGTGTAGTGGGCTATTCTGAATTATTTCATTTCTTTCTGAACAGACAGCAGTAATTCTATAACTTTGGCAAATGTATTTCAATCGATCAGGGGTGCTGCAGCACCGGCCGACAACCTTCCATCTATGATTCTATAAGGAAATACACGACGAAGTGTTGCTGCGCATAGGCTATTAGCCAACCAAACCGAATATTGATGATGATGTAAATCAAGTGTTAAAGCTGCAATATGCAACTTTTTAGGATCGACCCGACCAAATTCACATAGAGAAATGTGAGTTATCGATCTGTCATTATCGTGGAAAGAAAGTCGAGGAAGCTGTATACCTGCTCTATGTGCTCTGTTTCTATGCTTTCATAACCCCTTTCCTGAGAAAGTTTCAGGAGTTAACACCTCAGAAGCCTTTCCACACAAGCGTAAGACATTAGATACAATGACTTCATGCTGAACACTTCTGTCCAATGACCAACATATTCAGTCCTGACGCCAGCAAAAGCAGGAATTGTACCTGTAAATGAAGTATAACTTACCTGTGATTCAAGGTAACATAATTATTGATGGTGAATTCCTTAAGAGACATCTAAGTACACAGACGTAGTTAAAATTGCAATAGATATAGTATGAAGGCCAAAGCACCTTGAGGTGGACAATGAAAAGGGAAAATAAAATACAGCGGAATGGCCAGACTCAAGAGGGAAACGAGGCCATATCCTCCTTCACCCTACACATGGCCTGTGTGACCTGTCCTCCTTTGAGCTTGGTGATTGACCAGAGTCGCTGATGTGCATCGTTGCTCCCAGGCTGTTCACGTATCGTCCAACTGAAAGTTAAACCACAGTCAATATTTCTTCGGCAGGAAAAAACTGAAATAATTTAACGCTCAATTTTTTTTTCTGCCATTTTTCCCCTTTTCCATATTCCTTCCTTCCTCTTTTCCTGGACACAGTATTTCTTGACTGGAGCTTAAATAATTCCATTGGAATCCTCTTAGGATGGGTTCCCAGCACTTGGCAATTAAACAATTACATGTAATCAGCATGGGGCGACGCTTCCAGTCACCCTCATTTCAGACGTTGATTAAAAGCAATTCTGCTGTGGTTATTGCAGACGACTTTATAACACTGCGGTTCACATAGGTTTACTGCATGGTGATGTGAGGGGTCAGTTTGAATGGCATTATGGCAGGTTCACTTCACTGGTGGGTGAAACAGGAGGAGAGCTGTTTTTTTTCTCCTGATAACTAGAGGTGAAATGACAGATTCACAGTCAGTAGACGTGCTTGGATTGTCCTGTCCCTAATCAGACATGGTTAAAGAGCAACTGCCTTTAAAAAGCAACGAATCCCTTTAAAAATGGCCTATGTGGCTTCTATGTGAGTCAGAAACAGCTATTCTAGTGTCATAAAGTCTGTCTCTTCTAAAACAGAGTTTGGAACATCCGTGCGTCACAATGGGTAAATTACGTTTGGGTTTTGATTTGATAATGTACATTTGATTTGATGATGTACACGCCCACTAAATGGGGTGAACAGCTGCAGTGATTTCTTTCTATCCAGTAGCATAGACAGTGAGACAGACCTGCTCAGTAATTTTACATAAGATAACACATCACACATTTTTAACATGAGAAATACTGCACCATACTCCTTGGTTAAATGTAAAACTGTGCAACTAAAACATTCTCGGCAAAACTGTCAAAATAATTACAGATTTCTTGAGTTATCTAAGATTAATTCTGTGGATTTTGAGGAAGTGAAATAGGCTTCCACGTCTACAGTGTCACATTGGGGACAAACATCATTAACCAAACGCGGAATCGGTGTCACGTATTCTCCCTCTCCGGCCTCTAGGTCATCAGGCTAATGATTATCCCGCACACCTGTCACCATCGTCAAGCACACCAGTGCCTCATGACACTCACCTGGACTCCATCACCCTCTTGATTATCTTCCCTATATCTGTAACTCCCCTTGGTTCTTTCCTCAGGTGTTATAAATGTTTGCAAATGTGTAAATATATATATTTTAAAAAATGAAATACCTTATTTAAATAAGAACTCAGGCCTTTTGCTCGATGCTCGAAATTTAGTTCAGATGCATCATGTTTCCATTGATCATCCTTGAGATGTTTCTACAACTTCATTGGAGTCCACCTGTAGTAAATTCAATTGATAGGATATGATTTGGAAAGGCACACACCTGTCTATATAAGGTCCCACAGTTGACAGTGCATATCAGAGCAAAAACCAAGCCATGAGGTCGAAGGAGTTGTCCCTAGGGCGCCAAGACAGGATTGTGTCGAGGCACAGATCTGGGGAAGACTACTACCTTTTTTTTCAGCATTGAAGGTCCCCAAGAACGCAGTGACCTCCATCATTCTTAAATGGAATACGTTTGGAACCACCAAGACTCTTCCTAGAGCTGGCCGTCCAGACAAACTGAGCAATCGGGAGAAGGGACTTGGTCAAAGAGGTGACACAGAACCCAATGGTCACTCTGAAAGAGCTTTAGAGTTCTTTTGTGGAGAACCATCTCTGCAGCACTCTACCAATCAGGCTTTCATGGCAGAGTGGCCAGACGGAAGCCACTCCTCAGTATAAGGCACATGAAATGCTGCTTGGAGTTTGCCAAAAGGCTCCTAAAGACTCAGACCATGAGAAGACTGAACTCTTTGGCCTGAATGCCAAGCATCACGTCTGGAGGAAACCTGGCACCATCTGTACGGTGAAGCACGGTGGTGGCATTATCATGCTGTGGGGATGTTTTTCAGTGGCTTGGACTGGGAGACTAGTCAGGATTGAGGGAAAGATGAACGGAGCAAAGTACAGAGAGATC
Organism: Oncorhynchus masou masou; assembly: GCF_036934945.1. NCBI lineage: Eukaryota > Metazoa > Chordata > Actinopteri > Salmoniformes > Salmonidae > Oncorhynchus > Oncorhynchus masou. The sequence goes on from NC_088228.1 coordinate 26,617,681, forward strand.
CTTGATGAAAACCTGCTCCAGAGCTCTCAGGACCTCAGATTGGGGCGAAGGTTCACCTTCCAACAGAACAACGACCCTCAGCACACAGTCAAGACAACGCAGGAGAGGCTTTGGGACACATCTCTGAATGTTCTTGAGTGGCCCAGCCAGAGCCCCCAGACTTGAGAGACCTGAAAATAGCTGTGCAGCGACGCTCCCCAATCCAACCTGACAGAGCTTGAGAGGATCTGCAGAGAAAAATGGGAGAAACTCCCCAAATACAAGCTTGTAGCGCCATATAAGAAGACTCAAAGTTGTAATTGCTGCCAACGTTTCTTAAACAAAGTACTGAGTAAAGGGTCTGAATACTTATGGAAATGTGATATTTCAGTTTTTATTTTAGACATTTGCAAAAATGTATAAGAACCTGTTTTTGCTTTGTCATTATGGGGTAATGTATGCAGACTAATGAGGGCAATCTTTTAGATGAGGCTGTAACGTAACAAAATGTGGAAAAAGTCAAGGGGTCTGAATAATTTCCGAATGCACTGTATACCTTGATTTCTCAGCTGCTTCTCAAACTGGCAGAGAGAAGTAACCGATGGAAGCATTGCAGGAGAAGGAACCTCAGATCTCCTTGAGAAATAGCCCCTTTCTCCATGTTTCCCTTCTCTCCTGTCTCCTACATCCCCTCTCCTCTGACTCCCCACTCCTGTCTCTCCTGTCTTCCCTCTCCCCTCCTCCCTCTCCCCTGTCTCCCCTCCATCAATCAATCAATCCAATGTATTTATAAAGCCCTTTTAACATCAGCAGATGTCACAAAGTGCTTGTACAGAAACCCAGATTAAAACCCCAAACAGCAAGCAATGCAGATGTAGAAGCATGGTGGCTAGGAAAAACTCCTTAGAAAGGCAGAAAACTAGGAAGAAACCTAGAGAGGGACTAGGCTCTGAGGGGTGGCCAGCCCTCTTCTTGCTGTGCTGGGTCGGGATTATAAGAGTACATGGCCATTAAGACCAGAACCTTCTTCAAGATGTTCAAACGTTCATAGATGACCAGCAGGGTCAAATAATACACAGCACCATTGAGTTGTAAAAGAGGTCCAGACCCATCGTACTCTACTCTAGTGTCTCCCCTGTCATCTGTCTCCCTTCTCCCCTGTCTCCTCTCCACAGCACCATTGTAATGAGTTGTGACAGGGTCCAGGCCCAGCGTGCTACTCTAGAGCAACACAGGGGCCTGTAGTGTTAAGACAGTTGCCCCACTGGCTCTCCGGCCCTCTTAATTAGCAGCTTCCATCAGCTGGCAGTTGCAGACAGACAGAGGGCTTCAAGCATGACGGAGCCAATGTATAGCTTTCGTTGTAGGAGCTAGTTCACAGTGCACTAGATCTCTGTTCTTTATAGGTGGATATATCATGTGTGAGGTGAGGGGTCAGCTGGTTTTATTTGATTAGTCAATTGAGGATAGGTTAAAGTTATTTGTAGGACATTTACCATTTGTTTCAGATGGAGAAATTCAGTCTGTTGTTGTAAAGGGACAGTGAATTGAGCTTGAGTCCCGTGCCAGACAGAGAGACAGAGATATGAGTCAGACATGAGTCAGATACAAAAGTATTTATCTCAAATATAGGTAAAAACCTTCCTCTGTGAGTCCGGGAATGTAGCCAAAAGTATACTCAATAGCAGTATAATATCGGCGCTGTAACAATACTCTCTTCTAATGACATTCTCGCAGTAACTCCTTGCCTCTACATGTCACGGGGGAGAGGCGCTACAAAAATGATAATTACATGAAATATACATAGAGAATAAAGGGAGCATGTTTACATAACCAGGCCCATAAATATCTGACATTGTTCTCCGACTCCTTTTAAGCTGATCTCAGAGGGATGCCATTTTAATGACATGATGGTTTAAAGAGATGCTGCTCCGTCTCGTTCCATATTTAATTAACTTTTGCTTTTCTGACGAGGCGGAGAGAGAAAAAAAGAAGAATGAAGAAAAGCGCGATCGAGACAAACACGATAGCGGAGGATCGACAATAACAAATAGCTGAGAGAACAGAGAGTGAAGCGGAGGGAGCACAGAGACCTTGTCACGCTTTTGTGAGCTGTTTACAATACAAGATATGCAAGAGAGGAGAGCGGCGGAGGGAGAGAGAGAGAGAGAGAGGGGTTAGGAAAAGGGGAGATAGAAAGAGGTGAAGATAGCGAGGGAGAGAGAAATAAGAGCGCTAAGGAGAGAGGGAATAGAGCGGAAAAGAGGGAGCAATGAAGAAAATTAGGGTGAGAGAAAGTAGGGAATAGAGAGAGTGAGAGAAAATGAAAGACAGAAGCAGGGGGAGTGAGGCCTTTATGTCCCACGAGGCACCATTATAGAGCATTTCCTAGTTCACCAATAAGCACAAGACATGAAGGAAAACAAATGACAAACTAACTGGTATTATGAGGCAATGCGATTAGCTCCCATTCTGCCCCACCTCAATAAGGCAAAACAAACAGAGACAAAAATAAGACAACAAAAAACATCTCAATTGTAGTGTTAGGGCCTACCCCCCTCTGCAGGTAAAACATTCAATCAAACATACTGTATAATACCATGGAATGAATGATTCAAGTTGCATTAGCCCGAATACAGCTAAACCATACCCTTTCTATCTTCAGTATTGCTGTGTCTGTCTTACATTCTCTATCTACAGTATATATGCCCATATTAGTAAAGTTGTTGTTTTCTTGCTTGGCTCTCTCCTACTCTCCCACTCACTCAGGCTCAGAGCAGAGGCCATGCGAAGGCAAGTCATCGGCTCTTCCCTCCTTTGTCCACCCCCCCCCCCTTCCCTCCCGCGGCCCTGATGGCTAATGATCCCCCTGCCTCCTGAACTGGGAGAAGCTGAAGGTGAGTCTCTCCCTCCAGTCATCATCTCCCATCCGACCACACTGCCCTAGCAGACCCAACAAGACAGCCAGGCACTTAAAACAGGATTACATTTTTCATTCTCCAAAATGAATTAAACACCAAGCAATGAAATATAGACTATGTGGGGTCAAACCCACAGGAGGTCTCTTGGCACCTGCATGCCAGTGTGATGGGAAGGTAAGGATAAAGACAAAGAGAAATGTGAGAGAGAGCTGTATATCAATAATGCGGCGTACATACAGCTAGCTAACTGTGTAAGTGGGAAGAACACAGCTCAAGAGTAAGCTGAACTCTAGATCACATAGGGCCAAGCGACATCGATATCTCCAATAAAATCAGTTCATTTAACATTATGATGGATCGTTGTATTACAGACAGTTGAGGTAATATTTGTTATACTGTAGTAGTATTGTAGTGATGCATCATAGTGCCTGAGCTGTCATGTGTATTAGAGGAAGACAGCACATGGTGTTGCATGGGGCTGGTGTTTCTCTGTCTGCCAAGCTTCTGTGAATCTCCTCCAAAACACCATGTACTGATATTAGATATTCACAGCTACACGTTTTTTTTTCCGTCCAATTATCACCTGAGACGTTGAGATGTTGCGATATTTTTGTTCTTGCCATCCACACTTCTATAGGCCTTAAGTTTCTATATGTTTGTTTCAAGTCAATGTGATTAGTCTTTTTTTTATTTTTCTTTTCTTTTTTTCTTTTTTAATGTTAATAAGGCTTCCTGTAAAGATGGATCTCACTGAGAGCCAATGACCCTCAAGATCCAGAAGAATCTAACAAGATGGCTACACGTTCTACCTGGAACTTGTAAGTACTACATATAGGAGCAAATACACATACACAGTAAAAGGGAAACTTTTGTCAATGTTATGTCCACAGATTACCTACCTATATAAGTAAGATATTACAACAATCTTCTTTTAAAGGGATACTTAAAGATTTTGGCAATGAAGCCCTCTATCTACTTCATTTCAAATCACTATTTATAGAATGTTTCTACTTTGATGATGTCATTGGGTGGAAATGTTGAACTTTATTTAGTTTAAATTATTTATGTTTAAATGCGCTGTTTTCTCATATGTAGACACTGCTATGGTGCTGGAGATAATGAATATGAGGTTGAAAAGTGACGAAATGACCCCTTTGAACACAATTCAATATCCAGTTGGTCTACAAATGAATAACTGATATGTTGGATTCACATATCCATCTTAACCAAAAATCTAAGTTTTTGGTGAACAGCTGAGGGATGGGGCTGGAGAAATGTCACTTTATTTTATTTTAAATTTTTATTTCACCTTTATTTAACCAGGTAGGCTAGTTGAGAACAAGTTCTCATTTGTAACTGCGACCTTGCCAAGATAAAGCATAGCAGTGTGAACAGACAACACAGAGTTACACATGGAGTAAACAATTAACAAGTCAATAACACAGTAGAAAAAATATACATATAGTAGAAAAAATATACATACAGTAGAAAAAATATACACATATACATTGTGTGCAAAAGGCATGAGGAGGTAGGCGAATAATTACAATTTTGCAGATTAACACTGGAGTGATAAATGATCAGATGGTCATGTATAGGTAGAGATATTGTTGTGCAAAAGAGCAGAAAAGTAAATAAATATAAACAGTATGGGGATGAGGTAAGTAAAATTGGGTGGGCTATTTACCGATAGACTATGTACAGCTGCAGCGATCGGTTAGCTGCTCAGATAGCAGATGTTTGAAGTTGGTGAGGGAGATAAAAGTCTCCAACTTCAGCGATTTTTGCAATTCGTTCCAGTCACAGGCAGCAGAGAACTGGAACGAAAGGTGGCCAAATGATGTGTTGGCTTTACGGATGATCAGTGAGATACACCTGCTGGAGCTTGTGCTACGGGTGGGTGTTGCCATCATGACCAGTGAACTGAGATAAGGCGGAGATTTACCTAGCATGGACTTATAGATGACCTGGAGCCAGTGGGTCTGGCGACGAATATGTAGCGAGGGCCAGCCGACTAGAGCATACAGGTCGCAGTGGTGGGTGGTATAAGGTGCTTTAGTAACAGAACGGATGGCACTGTGATAAACTGCATCCAGTTTGCAGAGTAGAGTGTTGGAAGCTATTTTGTAGATGACATCGCCGAAGTCGAGGATCGGTAGGATAGTCAGTTTTACTAGGGTAAGTTTGGCAGCGTGAGTGAAGGAGGCTTTGTTGCGGAATAGAAAACCGACTCAAGATTTGATTTTAGATTGGAGATGTTTGATATGAGTCTGGAAGGAGAGTTTACAGTCTAGCCAGACACCTAGGGACTTATAGATGTCCACATATTCTAGGTCGGAACCATCCAGGGTGGTGATGCTAGTCGGGCATGCGGGTGCAGGCAGCGAACGGTTGAAAAGCATGCATTTGGTTTTACTAGTGTTTAAGAGCAGTTGGAGGCCACGGAAGGAGTGTGTTGTATGGCATTGAAGCTCGTTTGGAGGTTAGATAGCACAGTGTCCAAGGACGGGCCGGAAGTATACAGAATGGTGCCGTCTGCGTAGAGGTGGATCAGGGAATCGCCCCCAGCAAGAGCAACATCATTGATATATACAGAGAAAAGAGTCGGCCCGAGAATTGAACCCTGTGGCACCCCCATAGAGACTGCCAGAGGACCGGACAGCATGCCCTCCGATTTGACACACTGAACTCTGTCTGCAAAGTAGTTGGTGAACCAGACAAGGCAGTCATCAGAAAAACCGAGGCTACTGAGTCTGCCGATAAGAATATGGTGATTGACAGAGTCGAAAGCCTTGGCAAGGTCGATGAAGACGGCTGCACAGTACTGTCTTTTATCGATAGCGGTTATGATATCGTTTAGTAACTTGAGCGTGGCTGAGGTGCACCCGTGACCGGCTCGGAAACCAGATTGCACAGCGGAGAAGGTACGGTGGGATTCGAGATGGTCAGTGACCTGTTTGTTGACTTGGCTTTCGAAGACCTTAGATAGGCAGGGCAGGATGGATATAGGTCTGTAACAGTTTGGGTCCAGGGTGTCTCACCCTTTGAAGAGGGGGATGACTGCGGCAGCTTTCCAATCCTTGGGAATCTCAGGCGATACGAAAGAGAGGTTGAACAGGCTGGTAATAGGGGTTGCGACAATGGTGGAGGATAGTTTCAGACATAGAGGGTTCAGATTGTCAAGCCCAGCTGATTTGTACGGGTCCAGGTTTTGCAGCTCTTTCAGAACATCTGCCAACTGGATTTTTTTTTAAAGGAGAACCTGGAGAGGCTTGGGCGAGTAGCTGCGGGGGGGGGGGGGGGTCGGAGCTGTTGGCTGAGGTTGGAGTAGCCAGGAGGAAGGCATGGCCAGCCGTTGAGAAATGGTTGTTGAAGTTATCAAAAATCATGGATTTATCAGTGGTGACCGTGTTACCTAGCCTCAGTGCAGTGGGCAGCTGGGAGGAGGTGCTCTTGTTCTCCATGGACTTTACAGTGTCCCAGAACTTTTTGGAGTTAGAGCTACAGGATGCAAATTTCTGCCTGAAGAAGCTGGCCTTTGCTTTCCTGATTGACTGCGTGTATTGGTTCCTGACTTCCCTGAACAGTTGCATATCGCGGGGACTATTTGATGCTATTGCAGTCCGCCACAGAATGTTTTTGTGCTGGTCGAGGGAAGTCAGGTCTGGAGTGAACCAAGGGCTATATCTGTTCTTAGTTCTGCATTTTTTGAATGGAGCGTGCTTATCTAAAATGGTGAGGAAGTTACTTTTAAAGAATGACCAGGCATCCTCAACTAACGGGATGAGGTCAATGTCCTTCCAGGATACCCGGGCCAGGTCGATTAGAAAGGCCTGCTCACAGAAGTGTTTCAGGGAGCGTTTGACAGTGATGAGGGGTGGTCGTTTGACTGGGGATCCGTAGCGGATACAGGCAATGAGGCAGTGATCGCTGAGATCCTGGTTGAAGGCAGCGGAGGTGTATTTGGAGGGCCAGTTGGTCAGGATGATGTCTATGAGGGTGCCCTTGTTTACAGATTTAGGGTTGTACCTGGTGGGTTCCTTGATGATTTGTGTGAGATTGAGGGTATCTAGCTTAGATTGTAGGACTGCCGGGGTGTTAAGCATATCCAAGTTTAGGTCACCTAACAGAACAAACTCTGAAGCTGGATGGGGGGGCAATCAATTCACAAATGGTGTCCAGGGCACAACTGGGACCTGAGGGGGGTCGGTAGCAGGCAGCAACAGTGAGAGACTTATTTCTGGAGAGAGTCATTTTTAAAATTAGTAGTTCAAACTTTTGGGTATGGACCTGGAAAGTATGACATTAATTTGCAGGCTATCTCTGCAGTAGACTGCAACTCCTCCCCCTTTGGTAGTTCTATCTTGACAGAAAATGTTATAGTTGGGTATGGAAATCTCAGAATTTTTGGTGGCCTACAGTGCATTCAGAAAAAATTCACACCCCTTGACTTTTTCCACATTTTGAAACTTTACAGCCTTATTATAAAATGTACAAAATTGTTATTTTTCATCATCAATACCCCACAATAACAAAGCAAAAACAGATTTTTAGAATTTAAATGTAACATTTACATAAGTAAACCCTTTACTTGGTATTTTGTTGATGTACCTCTGGCAGTGATTACAGCCTCGAGTCTTCTTGAGTATGACGCTACAAGTTTGGCACACTTGTATTTGGGGAGTTTCTCCCATTCTTCTCTGCAGATCCTCTCAAGCTCTGTCAGATTGGATGGGGAGCATCACTTCACAGCTATTTTCAGGTCTCTCCAGAATTGTCCAAGCTCCGGCTGGTCCAAGCTCCGGCTTGGCCACACAAGGACATGCAGAGAATTGTCCTGAAGCCACTCCAGGATGCTGGACTTCTTGGCAGAGTTGCTAAGAAAAATCCATATCTCAAACTGGCCAATAAAAAGAAAAGATTAAGATGGGCAAAAAACACAGACACTGGACAGAGGAACTCTGCCCAGCATCCCGGAGTCGCCTCTTCACTGTTGACTTTGAGACTGGTGTTTTGCGAGTACTATTTAATGAAGCTGCCTGTTGGGGATTTGTGAGGAGTCTGTTTCTCAAAATAGACACTCTAATGTACTTTCCCTCTTGCTCAGTTGTGCACCGGGGCCTCCCACTCCTCTTTCTATTCTGGTAAGAGCCAGTTTGGAAGTAGTACACAGCCCTGTACAAGATCTTCAATTTCTTGGCAATTTCTCACATTGGAATAGCCTTCATTTCGCAGAACAAGAATAGACTGACGAGTTTCAGAAGAAAGTTCCTTGTTTCTGCCAATTTTGAGCCTGCAATCGAACCCACAAATGCTGATGCTCCAAATACTCAACTAGTCTAAAAAAGGCCAGTTTTATTGCTTCTCAGAACAACAGTTTTCAGTGGTGCTAACATAATTTCAAAAGGGTTTTCTAATGATCAATTAGCCTTTTAAAATGATAAACTTGGATTAGCAAACACAATGTGCAATGAGCTCCAATACAGGATTGCAGCATTGAAGATCCCCCAAGAACCCAGTGGCCTCCATCAGTCTTAAAGGGAATACGTTTGGAACCACCAAGACTCTTCCTAGAGCTGACCGCCCGGCCAAACTGAGCAATCAGGGGAGAAGGGCCTTTGTCAGGGAGGTGAACAAGAACCCGATGGTGACCAGAGCTCCGGAGTTCCTCTGTGGAGATGGGCGTAACTTCCAGAAGGACAGCCATCTCTGCAGCACTCCAACAATCAGGCCTTTATGGTAGAGTGGCCAGACGGAAGCCACTCATCAGTAAAAGGCACATAACAGCCCGCTTGGAGTTTGCCAAAAGGCACCTAAAGGACTCTCAGACCATGAGAAACAAGATTCTCAAGATTTGACTCTTTGGCCTGAATGCCAAGTGTCACGTCTGGAGGAAACCTGGCACCATCTTACGGTGAAGCATTGTGGTGGCAGCATCATGCTGTGGTGATGTTTTTCTGCTGCAGGGACTGGGAGACTAGTCAGGATCGAGGGAAAGATGAACGGAGCAATGTCCTTGATAAAAACCTGCTCCAGAGCAATCAGACTGGGGGAAAGTTTCACCTTCTGACAGGAAAACAACCCTAAGCACACAGCCAAGACAACGCAGTGTCATGACTGTCCTGATCAGGTCAGGTTACAGGAGACCACAACCCTACAGATCATCTCTCAACCCCAACAGAGGAGGAGAGATCTAGGGGTCTGAAGATGTGGAGGTTTTATGACCCCTCACGCCCATGGGAAATTTTAGGCCACAGACAAATTCCTTTTGTCCTGTTACTATGGAGAACCAGCCTCAGAACATTAAACATGAAATAAAGGGACTTTGGAACAATGGTTTCCATCAGCCACAATGGTGGTAATGACGATAGATGGAATATGAAAAATGTATGTCATTTTTGTTTTGTTATTAAAGGTTAATAGATGACGTTATTACTAAAACATTGTAACGTCAACAGTTTACCAAGTATATGTTTGATGTTTATACATTGTACGTTGTGTGGAAAATGTCCAAATCAAAGAAAATGCTTTCGTAAAGATGAAAGGTGAAGTTAGTTTTCTAAAATTGGATTTGAGTAAAATCTAGACCTTACCTTTTAACTTGGTACACCCAGAGAATTGCCCTTAAAGGCGGTTACGCCCACTTCTGACCAGAGGGTATAAAACCTGTGAGTGAAGAATTTACAGATAAGACTAAGTGACCCAAGCTGCAGCCGAGGTCTAAAAAGTCAACGAACCCAAAACGCAACACAAGTTTGAAGACAAAGAAATATTTTTCTACCCAAGCTACGGATGAGTAGCTGTGTCTAAGCGGGTGAATTCAAGTCAAACCACATAGCCTCCACTCCCCATCGAATCTTGGTATCTACATTGTTTCATTCCTAAGCTGTGAGCTCTGAGCTACAGAGCTGTCTGTCCTCAGAAGAGCCCTTCCAGAGCAAGGGCGAGGGAACGGACTCCTAAGCCAAAAGGACACTGACATCGTGAGGACAAACAAAGAGTTGCGCTGGAGAATTGCGTCATTGAGCAGCCTGATCGGTCCACGCGGAGAATCCACAGAGACCTTCCCCACGTAATTACATCATTATATTCTGACCCATAAGAGTGGGAGTTTGGGGCAAGGCTAGGGTTAGAATAAGCATAGCTGACAAATTCATCCAAATGTATATTTCTCTCGTGTACGTTCTCTTTTTCTCTCTCTTTTAAATCCCCATTTTGGGTAACATGCGCCATAGTGTGTTGGCCCGTTATACTAAGTTCTAATCAACAGCCTAGAATGTGTTTTTGTGTATGTATATCTTTTATCATAATTTTAGCTTTCTAGTAAATAAATACTCAACTAAGATTGGTATGGTATGAACTCATTGGTAAGACCCGGGTCCATGCAGATTCCCGGATTATGCGACGTTCAGAACGAGACTGTAGAGGTAACTGGTTAATTAGCAGCTGTTGTGAAATCGATATTCTGATATTCTTTGAGTTCATTTGGGAAATTGAAACTCAATAAAACACATTTTCCTATGGTGCCACAGGTTAATGAGTTAATAATTGCTTGATTCAGTTAATCACGCAATAAGAAACCTGAGCAACAGTAGTCACATTAACTAATACAACATCACGACAGCAGGAGTGGCATTGGGGAAAAGTCTCCGAATGTCCCTGAGTGGCCCAGCCAAAGCTCGGACTTGAACCCGATCGATCGAACATCTCTGGAGAGACCTGATAATAGCTGTCCAGCAACGCTCCCCATCCAACCTGACTGAGCTTGAAAGGATCTTCAGAGAGGAATGGGAGAAACTCCCCAATACACGTATGCCAAGCTTGTAGTGTCATACCCAAGAAGACTTGAGGCTGCAATTGCTGCCAAAAGTGCTTCAACAAAGTACTGAGAAAAGGGTATGAATAGGAAATGGAATGTTTCAGTTGTTAATTTGTAATAAATTATAAACAAATTCTAAGAACCTGTTTTTGCTTTGTCTTTATGGGGTATTGTGTGTATATTGACGAGGGAAAAAAACAATTTAATTGATTTTTTGATTAAGGCTGTAACCTAACAAAATGTGGAAAAAGTCAAGGGGTCCGAATACATTCTGAAGGAGCTGTTTATGACTTACGAGTATGGTTACAATTCATTTGCTCTGTTATACCTACCCTTTGGAATGACTGATAGCAGCAGTGAATCTATTTAATTATGAAGTGTAGACTGTTAAAGGGTCATTCACATGATAGCACATTGGCCATAGTCAATGACAAATATCGAAGCTAAGCAAGGCCTGGTTAACACCCTGGCTGGGAGACCCAAGGGAAAGCTGTAGTGAAATCAACTGTTCAGTAGGAAGTGTTGCTCAGCCTTCTGTGTTTTAACCTTAGAAATGTATACCTGAAAATGAACATTTATACACAAGTATTGTGTTTTACATGTTGACTTCCAAAAACAATGTGTAATCTTTAAGGCAAGCATTTATTTTGTGGAAATCACATTGTCAGAACATACCATTTTCTTATACTATTAATAGATGACTCATATAATTCATATATTTTGTTTCAAATGCGTAGTGGGCGGGAAGTAGTTTGGGGTAGGGGGGCTGCGATTTGGGGGATGCAGATTCAAATGTTTTGCCTGCGCTGAAGACGTCTGCTAATACATGACTAGTAAAGACTCTTTCGTGAAATTGTTTAACAAAATGTATTTGAGTCTGACTATTATCTGTAGAAAACATTTCATTCGATAATTATTGTGGAGTATAAGAACACTTCCTTGATATACCTGTTTTTTTCCCAGTTTCTTGAAATACTTTGCAAATGAAACTTCCCTGTGGGAATTGAACCCACAACCATAGCATTGCAAGCACCATGCTCTACCAACTGAGCTACATCATCACATCACAAAACTCCTGATGTCTCAATGTACTCAATTAGTGTATTGTGCGTTTCTGTCTTCACGGTGATGGAAAGTCTGCAGGTACAAACCTAGATGACCAGCCTATGTACAATACAGTAATGTACATTTACATTAAGGGGTTTGTAAGGATGGTAAATTAATACTGCACAAAAAGTGGTTATTTTCTATGTTATTTGATCAAGAAAATTATTTGATGTGGATGTTTTGTGTCTTTGCCCATAACTTTGCACCTTTTGATGTAAAAGTTTGAGGACAGGATTTTGTTCTTTGATTCCATTAGGATGACAGTCGCAGAGAGGGGGATGGGGCAACAACTCTTACAATTCCAACTATTGAATCCTGCAAGATACTGTTCTTAATTATACAACCACCTTTTTTTTGCCACGGTGGACATTCTGAAATAATTTTTTTGCCCTTGCTACCGATGTCTAAATCGGTCCGCTAATACTAGTGTGTATATGTATATTTACATTTACATTTAAGTCATTTAGCAGACGCTCTTATCCAGAGCGACTTACAAATTGGTGAATTCACCTTCATATATATTACCATTTTGAGAGGATGCTCAGCACCCCTACTTCCTGCGGCTATACTCAAACGTCATACCATATATACAGTGCTGCTTGAAAGTACATGAACCCATTTTTTGGGTTTTACCATGAAATCTTCAATAATCAGAACCAGTCTTTTTGATCTGACATAACAGGTTTATATTTACCAATACCATATTTGGTGTAGAGGAAATAAAGCATGTAGTAGAAAAACAAAATAAAAAAAGAATTAGTGCAGGTGCAAAAATAAGTGAACCCCAAGTTGTATTGGTTAACCTCTTGAACCTCTGGGGGCAGTATTTCATTTTTGGATGAAAAACGTTCCCGTTTTAAACAACATATTTTGTCACTAAAAGATGCTCGACTATGCATATAATTGACAGCTTTGGAAAGAAAACACTCTGACGTTTCCAAAACTGCAAAGATATTGTCTGTGAGTGCCACAGAACTAATGCTACAGGCGAAACCAAGATGACATTTCATACAGGAAGTGAGACAGATTTTGGAGGCGCTATGTTCCAATGTCTCCTTATATGGCTGTGAATGCGCAAGGAATGAGCCTACACTTTCTGTCATTTCCCCAAGGTGTTTGCAGCATTGTGACGTATTTGTAGGCATATCATTGGAAAACTGACCATAAGAGACTACATTTACCAGGTGTCCGCTCAGTGTCCTCCGTCAAAACTATTGCGTAATCTCCAGGTGCGTGCATTTTTCCATTTTGAACAGAGGAGAAACCAAACTGCAATGAGTGATTTATCATCGAATAGATATGTGAAAAACACCTTGAGGATTGATTCTAAACAACGTTTGCCATGTTTCTGTCGATATTATGGAGTTAATTTGGAAAAAAGTTTGTTGTAATGACTGAATTTTCATATTTTTTTTCTTAGCCAAACGTGATGAACAAAACGGAGCGATTTCTCCTACACAAATAATCTTTTTGGAAAAACTGAACATTTGCTATCTAACTGAGAGTCTCCTCATTGAAAACATCCAAAGTTCTTCAAAGGTAAATGATTTTATTTGAATGCTTTTCTTGTTTTTGTGAAAATGTTGCCTGCTGAATGCTAGGCTTAATGCTATGCTAGCTATCAATATTCTTACACAAAGCTTGTGTAGCTATGGTTGAAAAGCATTTTTTGAAAATCTGAGATGACAGTGTTGTTAACAAAAGGCTAAGCTTGTGAGCAAATATATTTATTTCATTCGATTTGCGATTTTCATGAATAATTAAAGTTGCGTTATGGTAATGAGCTCGAGGCTATAATTACGCTCCCGGATACGGGACTGCTCGTCGCAACAGGTTAAATCAAGTAGGTAAGTAGAATCAGGTGGGTAAATAATTGGGTACCAAATGAACCAATCAAAGGAGAGACCGTTAGGAAAGAGTTTGGGTGGGACTCTGATAAATAGAGATAAGAAACCTGGTCAGTTTTGTATTACCCAGCCAAAGCACACCCTGCTGAGCGGAAAGGATATCTCAGAGGACGTCAGGACGAGGGTCGTGAGAGCACATCAGTCTGGAGAAGGCTATAAAATAATCTCAAAAAGATGTAAGCTCCATCAGTCCAACTGTAAGGGAAATAGTTTACAAATGGAGAGCATTTAAAATGGCTGCACCTCTGCCTAGAAGTAAACGCCCTTCCAAAAAATCCCCAAGAGCCACAAGAACAATAATAAATCAGGTAAAAGTCATCCCAAACATAACATCTGGAGATGTGCAGACCTCCCTTGCTGCATCTCAGGTAACTCTGCATGCTTTAACAATAAGAAGAACACTGAATTGAAATGCCATTCATGGGTGGGTTGCTTGGAAGAAGCCTCTGCAGTCAGAAAATAACCAAACTGCCCGTCTTAACTTTGCCAGAGACCACTTGGACAAACCTGAAGCTTTCTGGAAGACCATTTCCTGGACCGATGAGTCCAAAATTGACCTTTTTGGTCACAATCTCTACCACTATGTTTGGCGAAAACCCAACACCGCCTACCACCCAAAGAACCTTATCCCAACAGTCAAGCATGGTGGTGGGAATGTCAAGATCTCCACTGCTTTTCCTCCTCTGGACCTGGATGACTCCGCATTATTAAGGAAACCATGAATTCTGAGGTAAACCAGGAGATTCTTAAACAGAACGTCAGACCATCAGTCAAGGAGCTAAAGCTGGGCCGAAAATGGGTCGTCCAACAAGACAGCGACCCAAACCATTCATGTAAATCTACCAAAGAATGGCTCAGGAGAAAGAAGATTAGTTTTTGGATTGGCCAAGTCAAAATTCTGACCTAAATCCAATCGAGATGCTGTGGCAGGACCTGAAGCGGGCAGTTCATGCCAGACACTACTCAAACCTCACTCAATTGGCTATAAGAAGTTCTGTAAGGAGGAGTGGGAAACAATCCCTCAAAACAGATGTCAGAGACTGATTACTGGCTACAGGAGATGTTTACGCTGCTAATGGAGGTGCCACAAGCTATCGACTGAAGGGGTTCACACATTTTTGCACACATCAAATCTGAGTTTCTGTTAAATAAACCACTTTTGTTATATAAACAATTAAAATATATCCTTTTTTTTGTTTCTGTCATTTACTTGGAATGTCTTTAATACAAATTGGGGTTTAGATAAGGATTTTATATCATTATTTTAATATATTTATAGGAAAATCATGACCAGTCATGTAGGGTTCACATACTTTCAAGCAGCACTTTATATAGGAAAATAATCACAGTCATGTATTCAATTGTGTTTGTCACATAAGTCATGTAAGTTAACACGTATACAAATACACCACTGACATACATGTAAAAGGCAAAACAAACAGAATCTTACCAAATACTTAGTAGATTACTTATTACAAATAATGTTAGTATGCCATTAAATATTCTCATTTGATTTTCATGATTATTTTCTATATGGGGCACACTCACTAAAATATAGAGTATATTATTAGACATATCAAGTTTGACACAAAACATTCACCAGAGAAAGAAGTGGAAACTAAAATACAGTGAATTGGGAAAAAAATAACAAAGGAGGCCCCTTTTCTCCCAGATTCAATTGGACATGGAGAGTCAATGACGTCCATTTTGCTGACACAGTTTTGGAGTGAAAAGATGGCTCTCTGGGCGAGGGAGCAGGAGAGTTAGGGAGCAGTGTGAGAGATTGGGTTACCCTAGACTGTCCCCACGGATTCCCCGGCCAAATGGATCTGGATCTCACGCTTGGGCGCACATATTGAATGCCATAAGAGGTCTCCCAGGTCCCCTTCAGTGAGAGGAATGCTCAGCCTAAACCCTGGTCAGTTTTCACAAAATCATTTTTCTTCCACAAAAGAAGAAGAAACGACAGTAAGGAGATGCTAAGGGAGCACAAAGAAGCAAAGAAAGAGTTCCATGCTGATGTTTGGTGTTTGTGTTTTTTGCAGAGCCAAAACAGTGCTTTTTCAGCATGCTGGATACATACCCAACGAGGTTTCATTATTATTTCATGAATCATACACTACAGTGCGCCTGTGGCAGTAGAGGTCAACAGACGAGAGAGCTTCTCCTGCTGATTCTTCTTGTTCTTGTTCAGTGCCTTCAGAAAGTATTCACACCCCTTGACCTTTTCCACATTTTGTTGCGTTACAAAGTGGGATTCAAATGGATTTCTAACATTTGTAAAACATTCATAAAAAATATAACACTAATATATCTTGATTAGATAAGTATTCAACCTCCCGAGTCAATACATGTTAGAATCACATTTGGTAGTGATTACAGCTGTGAGTCTTTCTGGGTAAGTCTCTAAGAGCTTTGGATGGATTGGGCAACATTTGCCCATTATTCTTTTCCAAATTCTTCATGCTTTGTCAAGTTCGTTGTTTATCATTGATAGACAACCATTTTGTCACGGCCGTCGTCGGAATGAGACAAATGTGCAGTGTGGTGAGCGTACATTTTCTTTTATTTGTAAAAATGTCAGCAACAAAGCAAGAAATAATAAAAATGACCGTGAAACTTACAAAGGCGATAGTGCCCCTAACAAAGACAACTTCCCAAGTTGACAGAAGGGAATAAGGTTACCTAAGTATGATTCCCAATCAGAGACAACGATAGACAGCTATCCCTGATTGAGAACCATACAAAAAATAAGAAATACAAAAACATAGAAAACAGAACATAGAATGCCCACCCAAATCACACCCTAACCAAACCAAATAGAGACATAAAAAGGCTCTCTCAAGGTCAGGGCGTGGCAGTAACCCCCGCCCCCCCCAAAGGTGCGGACTCCGGCCGCAAAACCTGAACCTGTAGGGGAGGGTCCGGGTGGGCATCTATCCGCGGTTGCGGCTCTGGTGTGGGACATAGACCCCGCTCCAACTCTAGCTCACCCCACTTTGGTGGTGCCTCTGGTGCGGGGACCCTCATCGCCGACCCCCGACTGGGAACCCTCGTTGCGGGCCCCGGACTGGGGACCGTCTCTGGGGCTCCGGACTGGAGGCCGTCGTTGGAGGCTTCGTGCCATGACTCCTCACTGGAGGCTTGGTGCCATGGGTCATCACTGGAGGCTTCGTGCCATGGATCATCACTGGAAGCTTCTTGCCATGGATCATCACTGTAGGCTTCGTGCCATGGATCATCACTGGAGGCTTCGTGCCATGGATCATCACTGGAGGCTTCTTGCCATGGATCATCACTGTAGGCTTCGTGCCACGGATCATCACTGGAGGCTTCGTGCCATGGGTCATCACTGGAGGCTTCGTGCCATGGATCATCACTGGAGGCTTCTTGCCATGGATCATCACTGGAGCGAGGAGATATATGGGCAACCTGGTGCGTGGAGCTGCCACAGGGCTCACCAGGCTGGGGAGACATACAAGAGGCTTGGTTCTGGGAGCTGCCACAGGGCTCACCAGGCTGGTTTAGACATACAAGAGGCTTGGTTCTGGGCGCAGGCACAGGACTCACCAGGCTGGAGAGACATACTGGATGGTTATCTTCGCCCTGCAAATGCGGGGCACTGGCACAGGACGCACTGGGCTGTGCAGACGCACCGGAGACATAGTGTGCAGAGCCGGCGCAGGATATCTCGGGCCGAAGAGACGCACTGGAGACCAGGCGCGCTGAGCCGGCACCATCCGCCCTGGCTGGATACTCACCCTAGCCCGGCAGATGCAGGGAGCTGGGATGTAGCGCACCCAGCTGTGAACGCGCACTGGAGACACCGTGCGCTCCACCGCATAACACAATGCCTGACCAGTACCACGCTTCTCCCCACGGTAAGCATGGGGAGTTGGCTCAGGTCTCCAATGTGACTCAGCCAATCTCACCGTGATCTCACCGTGTGCCTCTCGTGCCTGCTTAGCTGCAGTGACTCCTGGTATCGTTTTCGTTCTTCCCTCGCTACTTCCGCCTGTTTCCATGGCAGGGTCTTGTCCCCTGCCATAACCTGCTCCCATGTCCAAGATGTCCTCCACTCTCTCTTCTCCCGGGCCCAGGATCCCTGCTCCTCCTGGCCACGCTGCTTATTCCTTTGGTGGTGGGAAGTTCTGTCACGTCCGTCATTCAAGGAAGACCAAGGTGCAGCGTGGTGAGTGTACATTTTCTTTTATTTGTTAAAATGTCACCAACAAAACAAGAAATTACAAAAACGACCGTGAAGCTTACAAGGGCTATAGTACCCCTAACAAAGATAACTTTCCACCATGACAGAAGGGGAAAATGCTGTCGAAGTATGATTCCTAGTCAGAGGCAACGATAGACAGTTGTCCCTGATTGAGAACCATAGCCGGCCAAAACATAGAAATACAAAAACATAGAAAACAGAACATAGAATGCCCACCCAAATCACACCAAACCAAATAGAGACATGAACAGGCTCTCTAAGGTCAGGGTGTTACACATTTTCAGGTCTTGCATTAGAATGTCAAGCAAATTTTAGTCAAAACTGTAACACGTCTTCTTGGTAAGCAAGAAGGAACCTTGCAGATAATTGTATATTTGAGGTACAGAGATGAGGTAGTCCTTCAAAAATCACGTTAAACACTATTATTGGACATGCAATTTATTATGTGACTTGTACGATTTTTTTCCATCATGAAGTCATTTAGGCCATGACATAACATAACATTTTGCCATAACAAAGGGGTTGAATACTTTTCAGCTTTTCATTTTTAATTCATTAGTAGGGAGATTATGGGTTGTTGTGTGTGTATGTGTTATTTTAAATTCAGGCAGTAAACAAAAAGGAGTGTGAATACTTTCTAGAGGCACAGTACATGTGTGCAGACATATTATGGAGGATCAGCCCAGTAAAGCAATCTCTGTAGAGGCCGTGCAGGCCATATGGTCCAGCACTTGCTGTTGGAGACAACTGGGATCTGTGTAATTATATTGCTTTTAAACGAGCCCCTGAGAGTGCCCTTGCCAAAGCGCCCACAATGTCTCACTCTTGGGCAGGAGACAGAAAAACACATTTTTGTATTAATTTGTGTGTTTGTGTGTGTGTGAGAGAGTGCATGTGCGTAAGTGCACATGTGCGTTTGTGTTTTTCATTGCTGAGGCTGGAGGGCAAAAGGGAGGCCACAGTGGTTCCGATGATACGCCTCACAAGTGAATTTAATTAAATCATAAATATGAGCTGGAGGCCGCCACCCAATTTAACGTAATAGATGATGTGGGCCAGTCCATCTCTGGCAACGCAAAGTTCTGGACCCGTTTAGAATGCCCTTGAAGCTTATTAAAAGTGGCTGGCATGAGAAGACGCAAGCAAAGTTGTTTAATGGCTGCCCAGCTTGCGTTCTGCTTGGCAGTCAGAGGAAGGCCCAAAAAATTGTCCAAGACTCCAGCCACAGAAGCCTTAGACTGTTCTCTCTGCCTCCGCACGGCAAGCGGTACCAGTGCACCAAGTCTGGAACCAACAGGACTCTAAACAGCTTCTATCCTCAAGTCATAAGACTGCTAAATAGCGCATCAAATTTCCACCCGCTGCTGCTACCGTGAATTATCTATCCCGTTGCCTTGTCACTTTAACCCTCCCTACATATACTGTACATAGCTACCTCAATTACCTCATACCCCTGTACATCGACTCGGTACTGGTACTGGTAGTCCTTATATATTGCCATGTTATTGTTATTCACTGTGCTATTTCCTCGTGTCACTATTTCTATTTAGATTTTTTTATTTTTTATCTTTAACTCGTAAGCATTTCACTGTTAGTCTACATCTGTTGTAACACTGGTGAGGAGATCTATTCCATTCCATTTCTGCATTTGGAATGTGGTGGGATTCCATTTCATTTGGGAAAGATTGTCAGTCAGAAAAGCACAATGACGAGGGGTCAAAACAAAAGGCAGATAAAACCTCTACATCGGGTCGTACAAACCAGATACCTGATCAGCAATACGAATAAGTGTTCATTAGGTTACGGTGAAGGAGAATCCAGTGGAAGTAATTGTCCTTGACGTGCACAGATAAAGTGACATTTTCTGCCATCGTGATCAATAGTCTTGTCTGGACAAGATTGTTTCTGCAAGCAGTCAACCATCCTACAGACAGACCAGAGGGAGGTGCTATGTGTTTATATATTTTCTTGTATTGATATATAAAAACAACAAGCAGGAGAAACAGTATACGATGTACAAATTAATATTCCCAAGCGCTGACTTCTTTGATCGATATATTTCGAATCTTAATTTTGGTTTGAAAAAAAAGTGGCATTGATCATCCTATTGAAAACATAGCAAAACGTATTTCAGAATCCCACCCCAAGTACTATCAACATCTTAGTCAAATGTATACTTTTTCATGACAGACTCATGTCCCTGGTCATAAGTTATTTTTCGACTTTCTGTTTTTCATCTCATTGTTATGAGGAAACATCTGTAAAGACAGACAGATGTTACTATATGGGGCTTTGTCCCATTCAGTGCAGACATAATTTCCTTCCAGTGGTCCCCTGGAGAGCTGCAGGCTCCCTAATAGGCCTGGTGCGAGGGTGTGTGGAATGGGACCGCACAGGGTGATGGGTAATGGAGTCATTAATAACACAGACCTCCCTTAAGATCCTCAGCTGTTCGTTAGGCAGAAGCCCCAGTGGAACCAGGGGAAAGGCAGGTAGCCTAGTGGTTAGCGCATTGGGTCAATAACTGAAAGGTTGCTGGATCGAAATCCCTGAGCTGACAAGGTAAAAATCTGCCGCTCTGCCCCTGAACAAGGCAGTTAACCTGTTCCCCGGTAGGCTGTCATTGTAAATAGGAATTTGTTCTTTACTGACTTGCCTAGTTAAACGAAGGTCTAACTAGGCTAAAAAGGAAGCAATTTGATTTAAAACCAAAAAGTAAGTAAGTAAGTAAGGTTTTGAAGATGAACACGTTCATGCTGTCAAGGGCCCATCTTGTTACTTAATCAAATGAATTGATCCACACACACACACACACACACGTGAGCACAAACACACAAATGTACATACACACAAACACATGAACACACAAATGAAGGGCCGTAGGAGCCATTTTCTCATACATGTTTAATATTTTATCACATGTGCAACACAAAAATGAGGTCTGCCAAATACAGAACTCCATATTTGTACAATAACATTTGAATAACATCAGAGAAGAGAACTGTCCTTTTGCTGCAGCAGGAGATGGTGGTTAGTTTCCTGTAAACTGAGTATGAACAATTCTCAATCAAAAGGTCAAAACATTAAAGTTTCATACAAAAGTGCATCTCAGGTTCAATGAATGCAAAAACATTTACAGATGTGGGATCTTAATTTAATCACCTTGTTGTTGCAGGAAATGTCCTGCATATCAGGAAATGAAATCTTGTAATGTACTCGGGGTTTAAAAAGGCTTCTAAAGTTTGTCTTGATTTGACTTGATTTTGATTTGATTTTTCCTAACCAAAAAATGTATCAACTGCTACAAAAATGGTAAAGAATTATAATCCTAACAACAATTCACATTTCCTGTTGCTGCAGAATGATTTTCCTGCTGTAAAACTGGTCAAATTAAGATCCTACATATGTAACAGATTGATTTATATTGGTGTATAATAACGCCACAACGGCTTCCAGCTTGAGCAGAGAGCAGAGCAATGGGACACCGCAGGAAACGAGGAAGGAAGGGGATAAGTTGGGAACTCTTCAGGAGAGCCCAGGACATAAGTTTCACAAGCACATCCCTACAGAGAGACGTAATACATGTATAGTTTCCACAACAACCCCAAATCAAAATGGATGTCTTCCCCATTGCAAAAAAAAATCTAAAATACAAAGAGCTAACAAAAACGAGAAGAAAAAAATTCCAGTAATCTCCAGGCTTGAACGAGCAGTAAACATTAATAACAGAATTGTACAGGTTTAAATCAGTGGGCTGGAGATCCCCCCCCCCCCATAATGCTCTAGGAGACACAGGGGGTTCACGATGCCTCTGTTCCCGTGCCAACCAGAGGAGCTAGCTGGCCTTTCCAAATCTGTGTCACTGCTTTTGCATATATCAGAACCCTATCCTGTTTTTCCTTCTTTTTTTCTCTTCCTTTCATTCAAACTTGCACAGGCAGGAGGACCAGATTAAATGCACCATTCAGTCCTCAGCTGGTCTTCTAGAAGGACAGCCATGTTGGAATGAGACCCGTGATGTCACAATGTCAGGTTTGGTGATCAAGCACCCCGCTACCCGCTTCAGTAACGAGTGACCAGGTCAGGATAGTGTCCACATACAGGAAATGGGCACTGATGAAAAGGGTCCTGACTGACCATACCACAACTTCCTGTTCCCTACATAATAATACCCTACATTGGCACCCTGTTTCACCAACACATTGTTGATGAATTCCACCTTTTCTGACTGACAGTGGCATTGTCATTTTTTTCTAGTTCTTTTTTTGGGGACAAACGGTTCAGAACTGTACAATGGCAAATACTGTATAAGACTGCAATATAGCTGAAGTTATTAAGCAACACATGAACAATTTCTATATACAAAGATAGTTGGCCAGTTTTGTTGAAATAACAACCAGTCAAAGACCAGAGCTAAGTTTTTCTGTCCTTTTTTCACCCCTCTGTCTTTCATCCGTCTTTTTTCTTTTTGTGTGTGTGACATGTTCCTTCCCGATGTGAACTGAATCCAAAGTTCAGTGCAAAAGAGCCAGTGGGATATTGCACTGAAGGTGGCTGGAGGACCGACCGGGTCAGACATGATTCTCCTCCTCGCCATATGGTTCTCCTCTCCTCCTCAGGTCCACTGATAATCTGCCTGGTTAACTGCTGTGCTGAGTCAACATGTGGTTCTGAAATGGAGGAATAACCGAGAGAGAAAGAAAGGAATGAAATTACTGAATCAATATCAAATTCAACACAAGGACATTTTTATTTAATTCAACATTCTTTCCATTTTAGCAAGTTTGAATCCAAACACTTTCATAACCTAAAATAAATAAATAATTTTCAACATCAAGGCAGACTTTAATACTGTAGAATTCACCATTGCTTTTCAGAGGGTTAGTGATTGACGTAGTGTTGTGAGTGGTGAATGTCATGTTGTGGGTTTATGTGGCGTTTGCATTACCCAAATCCAATCAAAACCGAGCAGCAGTCAATAGTTATATGGATCAATATGTCCTGGAATTAAATATGGTTAAGTCCTCTACTGGCATGTCACTGCTGAGCTGACAATGCCTCCCTCCCTCCCTCCAACATCTCAATCCCCAACCAACAATGCCAACATCAGACCAATGGCTGTGGCCATGGAAACAACAGTTACCATGTAATACCAGTGATGGAATATATGAATCACCATATTAATAGACATGTTTACATAATGTGTACTGGAAGTGTAACTACCATAGAATAACAACAGGCCAATTACACTTGGGATTCAGATGCAGCAATTAGAGAAATGTCATATACTACAGAAAAATAAGTACAGGATTTCTGAGGATGTTTGAATATCTTTACGCACGCACGCACGCACACGCCGGTTTGGTGAGAGAGAGTGGTTGTCGCGGGGACAGCTGTGCCAGCTAGGTTTTTTTTAAAGGGAGGGAGTGTATGTGTGGACCAGGGGGGGTGTAACTGGAGTCCCTGGTGGGCTGAATCCAGGTCATCTTTTGAAGTGACTGCTAATCCCTTTAATGCAAACCACATGCCCCACTTGCTGCACCCTGTTAAAAACACGGCCTTGGACTCTCTACACTGGCACGGACAAGACACACCTGTCACACACTCATCAGCACGCATGCACGCACTGACACCGATTATGCACACAAAGAACACTGACATTCAAACACACACACATACACAAACGCTTACTCTGGGTAAGACTGAATTATCTTTGAATAAACAAAAGAGCCTGAGCCATGAAAGGTTGTGACTCCTACAGCCTTAGCCATGAAGGTGAGTTTAGCAATGTACTGACTACAGTCACCTTCAGTCTTATCAACATAGCAGCATCCCTCAGGCAGGCTAGGCCTCGTCCATTACTCTCCTCCACCCCTCCCTCTTTACCCTTTCAAGTGCCTCCATACAAAGCATTTAAACACCTCGACACCTTTCCTTTCAGCCGGAGCGATTACTTTCCGACAGGTGGGATAATAAGCTGTTTGACGGGGGGCAGGAGGGAGTGTGACCCCTGGAAGGGTTAGCCTCGGCTCGCCTGGGCCCCCGTCGGGGCCCCTGCACTCCCTTCTAAAGAGCCGGCCCTGGCCTTTCCTCTGTTTCCATCTCCTCTCTCTCTCTTCCCTCTCTTCTCCCTGTGAAATAAAGCTCCTTTAAGTGAGTCTGGGAGGAGACTCCCCACGGGACGACCACCCCTCCCTCTCCCCTCATACCCCGGTGAAGACATCCGTGGCGTTGCTGGGGAGGGACAGGAGCACGGCAACCCTATTAATGAATGCGGCCCAGTACCCGTCAGCCCGGCTCCTCGGCGACTTACAGAAGCCCCTGCAGTACGTGACTTCAAATGGCAGGATATTGACATGGAGCGAGCAAAGCGGTTGGGAGAGAGTGTGTGTGTTTTTTTCTCGTCTGTGTGTATGTATGTATGTGTGTGTGTGTGGACCCCAAAGGAACGTAGCTCCTTGGATATAATGTAGGGCTCGTAACAGCTATTACAGGGGAAAATACCCCCCCCCTGGGGAGTACCCCCCGCCCATCCCCGTCTCAGCTCTGTCTGACACACACTGCATTCTACCTTTTCCTTAAACATGCCAGGAGTTTTTCCCCTCACTGAGGGCTTTTTCAAGGACGGTGCTAAACGACTTCAGTTGCAGTGGCAGCCATGCAGGCTGGAGGGAAATAGAAAGAAAAGAAAGAAAGAGAGAAAAAAAAGGTAAAAAGAAAATGATACCTTTACCTCTGTGGATATTGATCTCCACAGAGTGGAAGAGAGACACTGTTCTGTCTGTATATCAGTGGAGACGAGAGAGAGAGTGAGAGAGAGAGAGAGAGAGAGAGGAAAATAACAACTCTGTCATTGCATTTCCACTCCATCATTTAAAAAAAAAATTGAGGTAGTTTCTGGCCAATGTGTGCAACTCTTCACTCAGTGTAATTCAGCCAAATATGCACTACTGTTCAAAGGTTTGTGGTCACTTGGACATTTTATGTCCATTAAAAGAACATTAAATTGATCAGAAAATACAGTGTATGTAACGCTTGTCGTCGAAAGGAAGAGTGGACCAAAGCGCAGTGTGGAAAGTGTTCATGATCTTTATTGTCAAGAATCACTCAAAACAAAAATAACGAATACAAAAACGAAAGCATACAGTTCCGTCAGGCACAGATACTAAACGAAAAACAACACCCCACAAAACCCAAACGGAAAATGATAACTTGTATAGGATCCCCAATCAGAGAGAACGATAGACGGCTGCCTCTGATTGGGAACCACACTAGGAAAAAACAACAAAGAAATAGAAAACATAGATTCTCCCACACCCTGACCTAACCAAACATAGGGAATAAATAAGGATCTCTAAGGTCAGGGTGAGACAGTGCAGACATTGTTAATGTTGTAAATTGTAAATTGTAAATGACTATCGTAGCTGGAATCAGCTGTTTTTTTATGGAATATCTACAAAGGCGTACAGAGGCCCATTATCAGCAACCATCACTCCTATGTTCCAATGGCACGGTGTGTTAGCTAATCCAAGTTTATCATTTTAAAAGGCTAATTGATCGTTAGAATTACGTTAGCCCAGTTGAAAACTGTTGTCCTGATTAAAGAAGCAATACAACAGTCCTTCTTTAGACTAGTTGAATATCTGGAGAATCAGCATTATTGGGTTCAATTACAGGCTCAAAATGGCCAGAAACAAAGTACTTTCTTCTGAAACTCGTCAGTCTATTCTTGTTCTGAGAAATGAAGGCTATTCCATGCGAGAAATTGCCAAGAAACTGAAGATCTGTACAACGCTGTGTACTACTCCCTTCACATAACAGCTCAAACTGGCTCTAACCAGAATAGAAAGAGTGGGAGGCCCCGGTGCACAACTGAGCAAGAGGACAAATACATTTGAATGTCTAGTTTGAGAAACAGACTGGCAGCTTCATTAAATAGTACCCGCAAAACACCAGTCTCAACGTCAACCGTGAAGAGGTGACTCCGGGATGCTGACCTTCTAGGCAGAGTTGAAAAAAGAAAAAGCCATATCTCAGACAGGCCAATAAAAATAAAAGATTAAGATGGGCAAAAGAACACAGACACTGGGCAGAGGAACTCTGCCTAGAAGGCCAGCATCCCGGAGTCGCCTCTTCACTGTTGACGTTGAGACTGGTGTTTTGCGGGTATTATTTAATGAAGCTGCCAGTTGAGGACTTGTGAGGCATCCATTTCTCAAACTAGACACTCTAATGTACTTGTTTTGTCACAAACTGAAATTAGGAAACCAGGAAATGGCAGAGCTATTTCTGCATAATGCACAATTCATAACAGATTGACTGACCCAATCCCCGAAACTCCTTACCCCACATCTCCTTGCTAACCCCATCTCCTTTCCCCCCAACCCCCAATCACCCAACTTTCTTACCCCCATTCTCCCCTCTCCCGTACCCCCCATCGTCATTCTTCCCAACCACACACTGGGCTCCACCATCAGGCTGTATTGCAGGCCTCAGTTACCAGCAGAGCTAAGGTAAAACCCTTAGTAGTCAATTCTCCATTAAATTAAATTTTACTCTGATCAATAATGTGCACCCGCCTCTCTCCCTAGTGAATACTGTGTCTGAGAAGCCTCTTCTTCTTCCTCTCTCTCCTTGATCGACTGGCTCTCTGCCACTGTTAACCCTCCATCCGCCTTCTTTCATCTGATTACATCATATCCCTGCAACGCCCTTGGGGGCAGAGGAAGGAGAGGGGGGAGAATGCCCGGCAGGGGACCTGTGTACCCATGCAAACAGGTGCAACATGTCTTAGGAATTTAACAGAGAGAAGAAGAGGGAGTGAGAGTGAGAGAAAGAGTGCGAGAGGGAGAGAGGGATGCAGGCTGGGGAGTTGATTTATTAACTAATCATTCTTTATGTCGTTTCCCATTCCTCTGGTAACCATCGATAGCACCGGTCCAGTACGGCAAGGCAACAGAGGTGTGCCTGTTACATCAGCTCTGCGGAGGAAAAGGCCAAATGGATCAGCGGCCATTTTGAACCTCTCATTTACTCCTACACATCTAATCTACAAACTACCCAAAACAGACGGTCAAGAGTGATGAAATAGTTATGAAATCTATCAAAACTTTTGGCTAGTAGTTAGTTGATAATACATATCGGCAAAACTCTATCAGGACTAAGAAATCATCTGACACTGTCATTCTTATTGGTTGTAGCCAGAGTTCTGTGTTTATAGAGTGTTCAGAAAGCTGATAGAGTGAACAATAATGAGTCTCTAAGCTTGGATCTTGGGAGACCCCTGAATCTCGGGGAAAGTCGAGGAGAAATTATATTATACAAGTGTGAGGCCAGGCAACTCAGAGCACTTAGGCCAGGTTAAAAACATCAGATCCATTAGGCCTCAAAGAGCCATACTTCAAATGTTAAACATTTGTTCTCACGTTTTATGAGCACCAATTCACAACACTAATTAGGTTTCCATCCATCCTTTTGATGCGAGTAAAGTATGTTGGATAGAAATGTCACAACAGGCCTGATGGAAACAAAACATTTGTCTGTAATCTTTCCAAATGTAGACATCACAAAATACGGTAGACATGGTGGGATCTTTTTGTGTCTGTAAAATAAATTATGCGAAAAATGTCGGTGGAAATGCTTTTATGAGCAAATAGTGATATAATAACCATCATATCGAAATAAAATTGGAGTCCCGAGATGACATGTGGTGTGGTCCTCCCACTACCGACTCTTCGGGAAAGCATGCATGTTATGATGAACTTCACAGTGTGGTGAAAGTGCAAGGTGCTGAGATTGATGCTCCTTCCCAATAAATATAGAGGGTCTTATTCTGGTGACATGGTCATCGATGCTTGGCTGCCATTTGAATCTTGCTGTTTTGTCCATAATGACAACATCAGGTAGGCTATACCCACACTGTATCTGCCAGTTGTTGTACCAGATACGCTATAAAACTAAAACTAAATTGTGAGAAAACCCATCAGCAGAGTTGAAAATGCGATGTTAACCCATTTAACTTGTATTTTTTATTCGGTACATGGGAATTTAATCGCAATAAGTATTTCTATTTGCACTACGTCATCGGGCACAGCCTTTAATCCGCAACAAGTCAATTTGATGGAAACATCTCTGGTGAGAAAATGTGCATATTGTTTTTATGTGATTTTAGAATATTTGCATAAAAATCAGTCGCCAATTGGATGGAAACCTAGCTACTGAGTAAATAATTTACTACAGAATAATTTAGGGAAGTTAAGAAGGACTGAGGAGTCAAGTAAATTTGATTTGCTACATTTTAACGGACAATGAAAGACAGAAAAGCTCCAAAACTAGAGGTCGACCAATTAATCGGAATGGCCGATTAATTAGGGCCGATTTCAAGTTTTCATAACAATCGGAAATATGTATTTTTTTATACCTTCATATAACTAGGCAAGTCAGTTAAGAACACATTCTTATTTTCAATGACGGCCTAGGAACGGTGAGATAACTGCCTTGTTAAGGGGCAGAACGACAGATTTTCACCTTGTCAGCTCGGGGGATCCAATCTTGCAACCTTACAGTGAACAAGTTCAACGCTCTAACCACCTACCTCTCATTGCACTCCACGAGGAGCCTGCCTGTTACACGAATGAAGTAGAAGCCAAGGTAAGTTGCTAGCTAGCATTAAACTTATCTTATAAAAAAATCATAATCACTAGTTAACTACACATGGTTGATGATATTACTAGTTTATCTAGTGTGTCCTGCGTTGCATATCATCGATGCAACGCTGGGGGATGATTTTACAAAAGCGTATTTGTGAAAAAAGCACAATCGTTGGACGACTGTACCTAACCATAAACACCAATGCCTTTCTTAAAATCAATACACAAAAGTATACCTGCATATTTAGCTAAAAGAAATCCAGGTTAGCAGGCAATATTAACCAGGTGAAATTGTGTCATTTCTCTTGCGTTCATTGCACGCAGAGTCAGGGTATATGCAACAGTTTGGGCAGCCTGGCTCATTGCGAACTAATTTGCCAGAATCTTACGTAATTATTTATTTAAAGTTAATTGTTTGGAAAGCCTGGTTTTTGGCTAGCAGTCGGCCGATTATGATTTTTCAACGCCGACACCGATTATTGGAGGACCAGAAAAAGCCGATACCGATTAATCGGCCTGTTTTTTTTTTATACATAAATTTAAAAAATATATAAATTTGTAATAATGACAATTACAACAATACTGAATGAACACTTATTTTAACTTAATAAAAACATCAATAAAAATCCATTTAGCCTCAAATAAATAATGAAACATGTTCAATTTGGTTTAAATAAATCAAAAACAAAGTGTTGGAGAAGTAAAAGTGCAATATGTGTCATGTAAAAAAGCCAACGTTTGAGTTCCTTGCTCAGAACATGAGAACATATGAAATTTGGTGGTTCCTTTTAACATGAGACTTCAATATTCCAAGGTAAGAGGTTTTAGGTTGTAGTTAATATAGTATTTATAGGACTCTTTCTCTCTATACCATTTGTATTTCATATACCTTTGGCTATTGGATGTTCTTATAGGCACTATAGTATTGCCAGTGTAACAGTATAGCTTCTGTCCCTCTCCTCGCCCCTACCTGGGCTCGAACCAGGAACACATCGACAACAGCCACACTCGAAGCAGCGTTACCCATCGCTCCACAAATGCTGCGGCCCTTGCAGAGCAAGGGGAATAACTACTCCAAGTCTCAGAGCGAGTGACGTTTGAAACGCTATTAGAGCACACCAAGCTAACTAGCTAGCCATTTCACATCGGTTACACCAGCCATTAGGCTGATAGGCTTGAAGTCATAAACAGTTAACAATTAACTTCAATTAACTTTGGGCCATGTAATGTATGAACATGAACTTAACCTTTCTTCTAAATCATACATTCATATGAGCAAGGGATTCTACAGATTCTAGTTCTAACTCCCATTTCTTCTGCTACATGTATCCAAATCAAATCCAAAATCAAATCAAATGTTACATATATGATGGGATGTATAGACATTATGGACAGTATGTGGATTGAATATATAGTATATCTGAAGAATAGATGGATAGAATAGCAATAGTTGAATAAGATGACTTTGACAAGAATACAGTATATAAATATGAAATAGGTAAAACAGTATGTATGTCTAGTCAGTAGTGGCTAGTCCTTCCCATGTCTAAGCAGTAGCAGCTAGCCCCCCATGTCTAAGCAGTAGTGGCTAGCCCTCCAGAATATATAAGAAGTAGCAGCTAGCCTCCCCATGTCTAGTCAGTAGAGGCTAGCCCTCCCATGTCTTGTCAGTAGCGGTAGCCCTCCAATGTCTAGTCAGTAGCGGCTAGCCCTCCCATGTCTTGTCAGTAGCTGTAGCCCTCCCATGTCTAGTCAGTAGTGGCTAGCCCTCCCCATGTCTAAGCAGGAGCAGCTAGCCCTCCCCATATCTAGTCAGTAGCAGCTAGCCTCCCCATGTCTAGTCAGTAGCAGCTAGCCTCCCCATGTCTAGTCAGTAGTGGCTAGCCCTCCCCATGTCTAGTCAGTAGTGGCTAGCCCTCCCCATGTCTAGTCAGTAGTGGCTAGCCCTCCCCATGTCTAAGCAGTAGCAGCTAGCCCCCCATGTCTAAGCAGTAGCGGCTAGCCCTCCAGAATGTATAAGAAGTAGCAGCTAGCCTCCCCATGTCTAGTCAGTAGAGGCTAGCCCTCCCATGTCTTGTCAGTAGCGGTAGCCCTCCCATGTCTAGTCAGTAGTGGCTAGCGCTCCCCATGTCTAAGCAGTAGCACCTAGCCTAGGGCTGTGGCAGTCAATACATTTTGTCAGCCGGTGATTATCAAGCAAATGACTGCAAGTCTCACGGTAATTGACTGTTCATTAACATAAACACAATTGGTATTGCCTGGCTTCCACTCATAGCCTACAATCCAATGATGCAGACCTTTGGAACATCTACATTTTAAAAAGTCTAATAAATCTATATAATATAGCCTACACCATCACAATAAATCCATAATTTATTTTAGACAGGTCTAAAGAAACATAATGTGAAGAAAATGTAGTACTCCGAGTTGTCCTCATGTTAGGCCCTGATCTGTCTATGCCATATGGCTGTGGGTACACTAGTGCATTTGGAAAACAATATGTGCTTAGAATTCCGTGGCATTATTTTATGGTATGAAGAATACAATTGAACATAGCTGAATAAAATATAAAGGATATTTTCTCCAAACGATTTGAGGGAGTGCGCACCTGCGGCTATTGTGTTGAGCAGTTATTCAATCAACTTTAGTTGTGATACAAAAGTTGGGTTATATGTTTTGATTTTTAATACATTCTAAGGCTGCAAGATGCGACTGTACTGATGATTTGAAAAAAGTTGCATGAAAGGCATGTGCTCTGCTTTGTTCTTTTTGCGCAGGTTGCACACACTTCATCAGTCTCTCATTCACAATTTGGCCGTTGTGCTCTTGGGCTGAATATAATAATTATAATTCCCTTCTCCTGGCTCCATGCTCCGAAGCACCTCTCACTCACATGGCTCTCTCAGATAGCTAAATTCTTATTAGCCAATGCCCGTCATGTGATCGGGTCCTTCTCACAGGCTACAAGTGACACATCGGGGATGAAACTGCGAGTGTCCTTTCCAATTCCCAGATGCATATTGAAGATACTGCATAGCCTGTAGAAATGTTGCGCAACATGAGCTCATGGGCTTTCATGAAGTGTTTGATTACATTTTCGATTACATTTACATTGATGTCAGAGTGATTAGAGGGACAATAGAGTGTTGAGTACCAGGCAGTTAACAAGTTTGGTAGGCTACTAATGACCATCAGCAGCATCAGAGCTTGGAGAAGCCTAATTACCGTGACTAAACGATCACGTGGTATTTGACTGCCGTCAAGACTCATGACCGGATCCTGTCTGAGTAGTGATTGTGTGTTGACTATTACCGGTGTAGCGGTAATACGGTCACCGTAACAGCCCTAGGCTAGCCCCCCATGTCTAGTCAGTGTGAGCTGAAACTACCTCTCTGCTTGTAGCTGTCATAAGTCTGCTAACATAGCTGCATCTGGAGCACGGGGAGCAAGCGGAGCGCCAAACCACAGAGATCCAGCCGCAGCACACTGCTAGTCATCAGTCAGGAGTTTAATTAAGGCATAAGAGCAGAGCAGGCTGCCGCTGAGCTATGCTGAGACAAAGACCTCACAGGTCTCAGAACAGATAACAGGTTAAAGGCCCAGTGCAGTCAAAAACGTGATTTCCTATGTTTTATATATATTTCCACAATATGAAGTTGGAATAACACTGTGAAATTGTGAAAATTATGACAAAAATGCTTGAAAACACCGCCTGAAATTTCTGCCTGTTTTGGTTTGATGGAGTTTTGGCCTGTCTGGTGACATCACCAGGAGGTACATGAGTTAATAGACCAATAAGAAACAGAGTTGCAAACCTCCACTCCCCACTCAGACCACTCACAGACAGTCTTATTATTTCTTGCTCTTTGTTAAGAAGCTATTTGTATTTCTCTTTGGCCATTAACCATTTGACCTTTAAACATGAACACTGGGCTGCTTTAAGAGACACATATATGGGTCATGCTGTATCTGAACTACGAACACAAAGCACTGGGCAAATTATATTCCATTCCACAAAGCACTAAATAGCCATTCTCGGGTGTTTTA